>NC_053022.1:475288164-475555719 GCF_003073215.2 Triticum urartu
CAGGGTCCAGAGACGCCAAACGGGCACCCGGTATACCCTGCCACTTTGTATCTACCACAACATAGCCCACCCCTAGGGTCAGCGCTACGCACGGCCGCCAACACATAACCTACAAACACCAGAAACTAATTGCAACTCCTGGACAGAGTACTAGGGTGATTAAGAAGCCGAGAGGGTCCATTGGTTTCGGTCCCAATGTATGTTAGTAACTGAATCTTAAATCACACATACAGATCTCAGTTCTTAGGGACGGCCTCAATGAAACAACCCACCATGTACTCCTACATGGCCTCTCATCGATACCATTACCAAATCATGTTCAACACATCCCTCACATTACCGACATAATCATTTCACTCTAGCCCATCACCTAGATGAACCAGACCTGACACAACTCTAAGCATAGCAGGCATAGCAAGGTAGGAAACACATACAAGGCTCAATCAACTCCTACACATGCTAGTGGGTGTCATCTAGTTACTGTGGCAATGACAGGTCATGCAGAGGATAAGGGTTCAACTACCGTAGCACACAACAGTTTGAAACGTTGTTGTCTTAATGCAATAAATGAGAGCAGAGGCGAGAACATGGGATTGTATCGATATGATCAATGGGGCTGCTTGCCTGATGTAGTGGTAGTAGGGTACTGCCCTTCAGACGGATATTTGGGGTTATCCTCGGAGGCAGAACCTACCACGAAAGACACACCGAACATAATCAACACATGAAAATATGCAATAATATGATTCATGCTATGACATGGCAAAATTAATGTGTCTTGGCCTAATGCAATCTAAAACAGAAAGGAATGAACCCATTTGAATCAAAGATTCAAATGTTAGTTCATTTAACATAGCCATATTAGTGCATTATCTTATTTTGCTTAAACAGCAAGGTTAACTTGTTTTGTCATGCATGAAACCATTACCAATGGATACATTGAATTTTTTTGATCAAAATTCATATATAAATCTTTTCATTTGGAGTTACAGATTAATTTCTATGAGTTTTTAAAGTTTGCAACAATTTCTGGAATTCTGTATATAAAAATAAATCCAGAAATTAGTTATTGCGTCAGCAGTGCATCAGGGTGATGTCAGTGGTCAACGGGGACGTCCAGATCAACCTGACCAGTGGGTCCCGCGTGTCAAAAGTGATTTAAACTAACTAAATTTAGTTAAAACTAATCTAGGTTAATTAGCAAAAGGGGGGCCCACTTGTCATAGACTCAGGGGAGTCAACCTGGCCCACCAAGTCAAGGTCAACGGGTCAAACCCTCCGGTGAGGATAGACGCGGTGGAGGGCGTCGGGATTCCTCCTCCGGCGACCAAATGGCCCACGGAGGGCATCTACGTGCTGCTGGTGAACTCGCGCGCCGAGTGGAGCAAGCGGTGTGTGCGGGGTGGCCAGAGATGACGCCGGCGTCGAGCCAGGCAGCGGCCGGAGTTCGGGCGTGCATGGAAACGGCGTTAGGAGGCACGGCAGGGGGCGCAGAGGGGTGCTACGGCCTCCTGGGGGTGCAGTGAGTGTGTTGGACACGGTGGTGTGGCCGGTGGTTGGCCGGAGACACGTCGGCGACGAGCTCGGCGGTGGCGCGTGCGGTGATGCTTCGTGCGGTTGCTACGGTGCACGAGAAAGCAAACGGAGAGGATGGGGAGGTAGCTGAGCGTGAGCGGTCACGTAGGAATGGACGGCGCGGTCGGGGATGAGCTGATGCGGTGGCGACGACGAAGAGGATCTCCGGCGATGGCGCAGTCGGACGAGGTTGTTGCAGAGGCTGCGGGGCAAGCGAGCACTCGGGGCTCGGCTTGCTCGAAGGAGTGGAGGGCGGTGGAGCTTCTGGACACGGTGGCTCGGCGCGGGGACAACGGAGGGCGCGACTACGGCGGCGGTGCGCCGGCAGGTGCGTCGGCCATGGTGCGGGAGAGCGAGGGAGAGAGGCAGGGGGGCGAGTGAGGTGTCCACGGGGTCGGGGCGGCGACGTGGAGCCTATCCGGTGTCCAGGCGTGTGAAGCGGCAAGCTGCTGGCGCCGTGGCGAGCTCGCGCTCGCCGGTGTCAGCTCTCTGCCTGCCTGGCGGGGACGAAGCAGCTGGCTGGCATGGGCCAGCACAGCACTGGGCCGCCAGGTGGGCCGACTGATGGGCTGCGGCCAGGTAAGTTCTCTCCCTCTCTTTTAATTTCTGTTTTCTATTTTTTCTGTAGGTTTGTGGCTTTATTAAAAATTGCTAGGCACTTCTAAAAATCCTGAAAATAATCAGAGGCTCTGTTTAGAATATTTCCAACAGCCCACACTTATCTTTAGAATTATTTGAGCATTTAAAATATTTACTAGCATTCAAATGCCCAAATGCAGATTACATATGATTTAACTCAATGACCTTCTGTTGACCTAGAAAATTTTGCACCAATTTTGCCAGAGGTTCTAACCCAAGACAAAGAGAGTGAACTTTTTAGAAGGGCATTTCAGGTTCATTGAAAATATTTTTAGTAAACCTTAGTTGATTCCAAAGGGGGTGCTGGGGGTTCTGTCTTCCCCAATTCATGTTTCTGATGAAAGGTAGACATGATGCAACATTCTAAAGCATGACTAGCTAGGATGTGACAAAGCGGCGGCGTAAGCGCCGCTCCAAATCCCGCCCCGACAGAAACAACGATCATATAGACCCAGCGATAGAGTAGGGTGAACCATCGCCGGATCACGGCAATACCGAGAATCAAACCGAACAACCTGACTCTGTCAAAGATAATAGTCTGGACGACCTCACACCGGACAGACACCCAAGCAACAGAATGCTCGTCAAAGGCTTGTTGCCACCGCGAGGAGTCTAAAAAAGCAGAAGCGAAGACTCAAGGCTGCACAAGACACACTCGGAATTAGATGGAGCAAAGTACTCAACGCAGCAGCGAAGTACGGCGGTAATCGCCCCACCAAGAGCTACCCGAAGCGGAAGTTGCTACCCGAATTCGATGAGGAGGCTTTCGATCCCCCGCAACCAAAAATCAAAACAGCCACCTGGCCGGATAGATGACCTCACGGCCAATATAGAGCGGCAAACAACGCCACACATAAGCCAATACGCGATCCACGCAAGGGCTCGCATCAAAAGGACGGCGCAACCAGATCCATCTATGGACCACGCAAGCACGCTCCAGCATACGATGCAACACAACAAACATCCGAACAACGCGGTACACCCAGATACAGGGGTGCCGCACACCCCCTATGTTTCACCGATGAGGTGCTGGACCATGAATTTCCAGAGGGATTCAAACCCGTAAACATAGAAGCATACGACGGAACAACAGACCCTGGGGTCTGGATTGAGGACTATATCCTCCATATCCATATGGCTCGAGGAGATGATCTCCACGCCATCAAGTACTTACCCCTCAAGCTCAAAGGGCCAGCTCGGCACTGGCTTAAAAGCCTCCCCGAAAACTCCATTGGATGCTGGGAATAGCTAGAAGACGCTTTTCGGGCAAATTTTCAAGGGACTTATGTCTGACCCCCGGATGCGGACGATTTGAGTCATATAACTCAACAGCCCGGAGAGTTAGCCTAAAATCTTTGAAACAGATTTCTTATTAAAAAGAACCAAATAGTTGATTGTCTGGACGCCGAAGCCTTGGCAGCTTTTAAGCATAGCGTCCGCGACGAATGGCTTGCCAGACACCTCGGCCAAGAAAAGCCGAGAACAATGGTAGGATTAATAAGCCTCATGACCCGCTTTTGCGTGGGTGAGGATAGCTGGCTAGCCAGATGCAGCACCAGCGTCCCAAGTACATCCGAAGTTAGAGATGAAAATGGGAAATCACGACGCAGCAAAAATAATAAGCGTCGGAATAAAGAAGACAGACCGAAGAGCACGGCGGTAAACGCCGGATTCAGAAGCTCTCGGCTAGGTCAGGAAAAGACGCCCTCTAAAGCGCCAGAGATGAACTGTCCAGCCTCCAACAAAATTCTGGACTAAATATGTCAGATCCATAGCACCCCTAGTAAACCCGCTAATCATACCCACAGAGAATGTTGGGTCTTCAAGCAGTCCGGCAAGTTCAACGCCGTACCGAAGGGGGAGGATACACCAAGTGAAGACGAGGATGAGCCTCTCAAGCAAGACACTGGGGAACAAAAGAAATTTCCACCTGAACTCAAAACAGTAAACGTGTTACACGTGATAAAGGGGAGAAACAGAGCGGCACTCCCAGATAAATATGCTCAAGGGCCTATCACCGTGGAGTCCTGCCACTGGTCGTTTCAACCAATCACCTTTGGCCATCGGGATTACTCAGCAAGTATCTGACGTGCAGGATGGGCTGCCTTGGTATTAGACCCAATAATTGACGGATACCACTTCACAGGAGTCCAGATGGACGGTGGCAGCAGTCTAAACCTGATATATCAGGACACAATCCGCAAAATGGGGATAGACCCAATGAAAATTTGCCTCAGCAATACTACCGTTAAAGGAGTAACGCCAGGCCCAGGGGCTCATTGCATGGGCTCCCTGCTAATAGAAGTTATATTCGGCTTCCCTGATAACTTCCGTAGCGAAAATTTAACCTTCCGCATTGCTCCATTCCAAAGTGGCTATCAAGCACTACTTGGACGCGAAGCTTTCGCTCACTTTAATGCAATACCGCATTACACTTCCCTCACGCTTAAGATGCCCGGTCCACGTGGAATCATTACAGTAAATGGAAATATTGAGCGATCCCCCGCGCGCCGAGGAGTTTGCAGCTGCCGCGGTAGCCGCACACTAAAATGGCCTCGCCAACTAAAGTATTCAATAGGTCGTCAAGACCACGGACACGGTTAGACAACTCCGGCGCAGCTATATGAAATCGTACAGGTTTGATGGCCACACCCCTATCATAAACACAAGGGGCTCAACGCGAGCAGACAAGTGGCAATTTTTACTCATCTTGAAATTTACATGGTTTCTTTAAAACCTACCTTTTTGCACGACAACTTTTCACCTTAGTTCCTATCTTTTACAGATGACCACCGTGCTACACCCATCCAGGATACGGCACAACGGAGACACAGGCGCAGACGTGCAGCAGGGACCCGTCCCAAGGATTCTTTTTAGATTAAGACCCTGTGTCAACCTTTTTTACTGTCTCTTGTTGATACACATCCCTCGGGTTCTCAGTACAATTGAGAAGGATGCTGGCGTCTTGGCATGTGGCCATGTCAGAATAATGCACGTACCTGGACACCAGGGGCTTCTTACAAAGGGCACAATTTAGGCCCGGTTTATACCATAAAGATCGAATACCTTAGGGAGTGTTCGGCGTCGCGAGTTTGGACTTATATGCATCAGCTCCGAATCATGTCTTTGGTCAAATGTTGGGTTTGCCCGGCTCCTATGTTTTGGTACCTTACGTTCTGCTCTATCGGCTAAGGTAGCACTAGGAGAACTACTGCGATTGTGCCCCGGGTCATCCGGACAAGCACCTCAGTAGAGAAAGCCGAAAACTGACTATCATGATATAGCGTGAGACTGGTCAACCACTCGATGACCTATCGGAATGTTAGAATTCCTCCGCCTTAACGAAGGGCCATTTCTCGGCCAGGCATATACGCGCCCTGAATTCGGGAGAGTGCGGAGCCACCAGGGGGTATATAGTAGCCCCACCGTCAAACTCCTATGGCTAAGTGAAAGTGTTAAAGCATTATAGTCCGGTTGCCTCGTTTGCTGCGCTATCACCTCCTTAATTGGACCGAGACATTGGGTTAAGTGTGAACACGCGTCTTCTGCGAACACCTCTGCATTATATGCGTGGGGGCTGAAGCCGATGACTGCAATCTTTCAGGTTATACACATGTATACATAAACGGCCGCACAGGAGGCATCATACTACTTTCAGGCAAAAGTATAAACACAGCCTTAATAAATTTCATAAAAACATTGTGTTTACAATGGGAATACATGTCACTCAAACATAATATTCTTCGAGCACTGGGCCTCTATCAAACGACCACCCTCGAGAACCTCTTCGAAATAGTGCTCGGCAGCCACTCGTCCTATGGCCGAACCCTGTGCCGCAACAGTGGTAGCATCCATCTCCGCCCAGTATGCTTTAACACGGGCAAGGGCCATCCGCGAGCCTTCTATGCACGCCGACTTCTTCATCGCATTGATGCGTGACACCGCACCAAGGAACTGCTGCACTAAGCTGAAATAGTTGTTCGTCTTCGGCTTTTCCGGCCACATCTGATCCACGACAGACCTCATGGCGAGTCTGGACAACCTATTGAGTCCGGCCCATTCGGCTAGCTGATCAGTCAACGGAAGCGGATGCTCTAGAACGTTAAATTGCGACCAGAACAGCTTGTCCACTTCACGATCTGTTTGATCTTGGAAGTATTTGGCCGCATCGACAGTGCTCGCCGCCAAGTCGATATATGCGTCTGCCGAACTCCACAGCCGATCCAGAGGGGCATACCACGGATCTCCGAACTTCCTCCGCAGCATAAAGGGCTTCCCAGCCGCAATATCACCGGCTTCACGCAGCTCCTCCTTCTTCGCTCTCATAGCAGAGCGGGTGTCTTTGTTCGCCATCGTGGCCTATTCAAGGTCCGTTGCCTTCGCTTAGTTTTCTTTTTCAAGGAACTGGCAATGGTCGGCAGTGTCTTTCAACTTTACGGCCATCTTGGCCATCTTCTCTTTGCTTTCGCAATGCACGGCCTTCTCGGCTTTCAACTCTTCGGCCACCTTCAAAGCAGCCGCATTACTAATCCTTGCTTTTTCTTTGGCTCGGGCAAGTTCCGCCCGCAGGGTATCCACGGTGGCAGCTCCATCTGCAGTCACAACATATTAAAGATACTGGCATCATGCTACTTTTACTATGTGGCATTCACCAGAAAATACCACTTACCCTGTGCCTCGTCAAGCCTCTTGTTAACAAGCTCGATGTCGGCATCCGCCGCATCCAGTTGTCGCTTCAGTTCGGCAAACTCATGAGTCCGGCTAGCCACCGGAGCTCCCACTACCTGCACATTAATGCAGTATGGTTATTGCCTGGGACTACGATCCTCCGTTTGCCGCCGTTCTCGGCGACAACCAGAGTCTCAGGGGCTACTATGTACACAGGGCACACCTAAAAATGTGCGGTACCATCACAAATGTATATTATTTTACGTACCTCAAAGCCCGTTAGTAGACTCATAAAGGCATCATGCAACCCGCTTTCGGCAGATGAAATCCTTTCCATCACCGTACCCATCAATGTACGGTGTTCTTCTGAGATAGCCGCTCGCTCCAACATCTCTCTCAGTACGTCCGACCACATACCATATGGTGCCGGACTCTTCTGTTTGCTCTCTTCGAGACCCGGACGCTGGGGACTTTGGGTGACTATAGGATTATCTTCTGGCCTCACCGGATCCGGATAGGCCCTCCGTGACGACACTTCAAGGTCGCCTGCTTCTTGAGCGGAGGAGTCCGGGGGAGGCGTTTCGCTCTCCATCATCTCCGAATAAGATCCCCCGAAGACGAGCTCTGCTGAGAAGGGATAAGATCCGAACTGCAAGACAAATACTTCGGTTATTTTCCTCAGAGGTAAGGTAATATATCTTCACTATTAAAAGTAATTTTCAATTACTTACAGCTCGTTAGAGGTCTGATCCCCACGTGGACTTTGTGCGGCAAGAGCACCCTCCAAGGCAGGACCCTCTGGTGGAGATGTCTTCTCCCGCTTGGAAACCATGGTTTCCGGATCTCCAGAGGTAGTCATCTTCCTTCCTCGGGGTGAGAGAATGTCAAATTCCTCCCCTCGGTTATCCTCCCTCATGGAGGCACTCGTTCCCTCGGTCGGAATAGGTAGCGGTGGAGGCCCGCTTTCGCCCTCATTATTCCCCCCTTTGTCTTCCTTTGAGGGCTCCGGGCAAGGTGCTAGCTCGAGCATCTTCTCCAGTACTGGATTTTCCAAACCCTCAAGAAGGTGGGCCGAACACCGAATCATCTTCGCCTTTGTTATCCAGTCCTGGTCAAAGAGCGATTTCTCAGAATAACGTCATGATAAATGAAAGACGGTGTATTCGTCTAGAGGATAACTTACTTGGTCGGCGGTGCGGTTGCTGCTCAGGCCCATTCCTCGGTAGTATCCGGACACTCTATCTTTGGTCCGAAGAATGATCTATACATCTCCTCGTGCGTCAGGCCGAGGAAATTTTGAATAGCGCGCGGTCCTTCTGGGTTCAACTCCCACATGTGAAGGGTCCGGCGTTTGCATGGCTGGATTCGTCGAACCAGCATGACCTGCATTACCATAATCAAACTAAAATATCCTTCGAAGAGATCTCGAATGCGGCTCTGCAGTACAGGCACATCCTTGGCTAGACCCCAGCTCAGTCCTCTGCTAATCCATGACATCAGTTGTGGTGGAGGGCTTGAGCGGAAAGCAGGGGCAGCCGCCCACTTGGCACTTCTGGGAGCTGTGATGTAAAACCACTCCCGCTGCCATAATCCGGACACCTCTGGAAAGGAACCATTTGGCCACGGAGCTCCAGCGATCTTGCTTATTAATGCGCCTCCGCACGCTATATGCTGCCCCTCGAACATTTTCGGCTTCACATCAAAAATCTTGAGCCACATGCCGAAGTGAGGGGTAATGCGGAGGAAGGCCTCACACACGACAATGAATGTCGAGATGTGGAGAAAGGAGTCTGGGGCTAGATCGTGGAAATCTAGCCCGTAATAAAACATCAACCCCCTATCGAAGGGATCCAGAGTGAGGCCTAGACCTCGGAGGAAGTGGGGGATGAACACGACGTCTTCGTTGGGTTCAGGAGTAGGGACGACCTGCCCTTGGGCAGGCAGCCGATGCGAAACCTCGGCGGTCAGGTATCTGGCCTCCCTCAACTTCTTGATGTCTTCTTCCGTAACGGAGGAGGGCATCCACCGGCCTTGAAGGCTAGATCCGGACATGATTGAAGGTCTGGAGCACCTGACCTGGGCTTTGGGTGTCAAAGCTTGAGGCGGGGGAAGGATTCGATTGAGCACGGGAAGGAAAAAAGTAAAAGCCTTGTCCCTTTATAAAGAAGGTGAATATCAAGCGTCCTCTCCATAGCCGTTTGGGACTTGCCTATAATCTAGGAGTCTTAGACACGGTTGGGTTACCCACGACTGTATTGATGAGAATCCCGTAGTTAGGGGAACACGATCTCTGCTTTGACAAGATGTGTCAAAAAACTGCCTTGCGTTATGTGCGGGGCTAGTAAGAGAAAAACGGTTCGAATAATCACCGGGCCATGGCATAATGTCGTTGCCAAAATGTGTCAGCAGATTAAGATTTGTGGAAATATTATTCTCTCTACGGTGGAATGTGGAGCTTATTTTGTAGGGTCGGACACTATCCTTGTATTCAAATTCTTCCGTGGTGTATTCGGAGGAGGAATCCACCTTGCAATACCGAAGACAATACAGACAGCCGGACAGTATCCTTTGGCCGGACTGTTCGACTATGAAGATACAAGATTGAAGACTTCGTCTCGTGTCCGGATGGGAATCTACTTGGCGTGGAAGGCAAGCTAGGCAGTACGGATATGGATATCTCTTCCTTTTGTAACCGACCTTGTGTAACCCTAACCTTCTCCGGTGTCTATATAAACCGGAGGGTTTTAGTCCGTAGGACACAACTACAACATACAATCATACCATAGACTTGCTTCTAGGGGTTAGCCTCTCCGATCTCGTGGTAGATCTACTCTTGTACTACCCATATCATCAATTTTAATCAAGCAGGACGTAGGGTTTTACCTCCATCAAGAGGGCCCGAACCTGGGTAAAACTTCATGTCCCCTGCCTCCTATTACCATCCGCCTAGACACATAGATCGGGACCCCCTACCCGAGATCCGCCGGTTTTGACACCGACAATCATGAATGGAATAGGTACTCAAAAACAGGAAGGCATGAAATATTTACATGCATGATCAGCATGCTAAGCACATGGCATTGCAACAGAGTAGATACACTCCAGGACATTATATGCATGTTGTACTCATATCACGGGCCATGTTAGAGAAAGGACCTTGTGGGGTGAAGAGGATTCAACATCTTTCTGCAAGTCTTTTGAAGAACTGCCCTTACATGTTCCATCATATTGGGTATCATCGACATCAAGTTTATTGGCCTTTACATTGCTCCGTGAGGTTCTTGTGGATATATTAGTGTGTGCAATTATATCTGACATGCATGGAAGACAACTATTAGTTAGATTTATGTAATGAGTGCCTGTAGGAGATGTCATAAATAGTAGGACTGGGGTTAACTAGCAGCAACAGGTCTCAAAAAATAAAGGGAGAGCATAGATGAAAGCTACAAAATATGTATCGTTTGTACTCGAAATTAACTAGATAGCACACAAAAGTATTAAAGAACAACATAGGTAATACTAGAAGTGCTATAATATTATAATCACCAGCCTGTGGGATAGCATTGGCTGATGGATGATAACTATGGTATAGCCTTACCTAAAGAACAAGTATCTTAGCTGAACTATGGAACAACGTTAACTCCTGAACAAGACCCGTAAGAGACCAGCATGAATATACAATGAAATGTGATTATCTATTTTCCATGCTTAGATGAATAACAAAGCCATAAATGTTGCACGCAAGTAGGATGAGGGTACAACCTATCTGGCCGCCATCCATAGGAGTGAGCATCATGTGCTGACTTGTTGATGTCCCTGCAATTGTTGTGGTTGTCCATGTCGGGCACGTGCATTCGATGCAGGGAACTGTTGAGTGGGGACTATAGCTCCCTTCTGGTGTGTGCTTCCCTTATTGGAGCAGTTACGGTGAGTCGGAAGACAGTATGGCTGAAGATGCAGATAAAGCATAATGTTAAGAACAACACATCTCTTTGATCTGAAGAAATACACTAAGAGATCAACATCAAGGTACGAGAGTGGTCACACATCTGTTGACTGAGACTAAATTGGGGTCACACGATTTTATTTTATTTTGGTAATGTTCGATCTACGCCGGATGGCTTGATGGACTTCTTGTGCCTCCCGGCTGACACTGTTAGGAATCTTCCCTGAAGAGCCAGCGACCAACGGCAGAGCAGCTTGCCTCCACTGTCTGTGGCCCCGGCCAAAACCTCGCTCCCTGCCCCACCGCACTATCGTGGTTGCGCCGCCCCCGGGCCAGTCCACAAAGACTCCCTGTCATCCAGATCCGGCGGCGGCAGTACCTTGAACCCACGCAACTCTAAGATAGCCATCTAAGCGCTGCTTCCGTGGTGAACTTGCGGCCCCACACCCTTACGTTAGACACCAGCCAACCGGTAGCATAGGAGCTCTGCCGCCTCGAGGGGTGCTGCTTCCCATTGGGAATTGATTGGCCCAGAATAAAAATTCAGACAACTGACGCCTAAATAAAGTGATTTGAGATGAGGGTGTGACCTATCTGGCGGCATGGTGAAGTAGGCAAGTCCAGCTGCCGAGTCGGTGAGGCCGGCGCGGTTGCGGTGGCCACCGGCGACAGGGGAACAACGATGTCATGATGGTCGACGGCTATGGGGAAGCAGCGCCGAGACTCTGTACAGATCCGAAGTTGGAGCCGCTCCGGCGCCGTGAACAACGGCGGGGGTGAATCGGCTCTAGTACGGTTCACGTGGCCATCGTCGAGGCAGGTCCAGCAGCACGGAGTAAGAGGCACACGGCCCAATGCATGACGGCAAATGGACAGCGTCTCTGCCATTAGGGAGGAGTGCGGCTGTGAAATTAGTGCGGTGGGGTGGGCCATGGAGGAGGGGCTGAGGTTTTGCGGCTTGGGAGAAGGGAGCTTCCGGGGAGAAGGTGATTTGGCGCCCACAAGGTATGAATGGGGGGGGGGGAATCGGGAGGGGAGTGGAACCATGTTTTACGGACGCATTTGTCTGAAATGTGAAGGGAAGTTACAGTTCTACCCCTGCCTTTAGGCTTCTCGGCTTGGGTCTGTGTACTTTGTCACATCCCTAGTTCTGGTATGTCCTAGACCAGCTAGCCATTTGTGCATCATGTTTAAATTCCATTTAAATTTGAAATGGGGATTTGTAAAACCCTCAGAATCATTTATGGAAATGACCCAGATAAAAATTGTTTCAATTTGGGCCAAGAAAATGTTCCTGATTTTCTCTAAAAATATTGGCCAGAGGTAAAATCCCAACCAATATTTTTGGGAGCTCAGAAGTATTTATTTTGGCCATTTGAGTTAAACTAGTAATTATTTGCGTTGGGGAAATATTTTATTATATATGAAATATTGTCCAATAATTCTGATTTTTACTGTGGGGCTTTGGAATAATCCAATTAAGTTCCTACATTAATTTTCAGAAGAAAATAAATGATTTAGTATTTCTACTAAATCAGAACAAATGTCAGAAAAATAGAAAATAAACAAAAAGGGGAAAACCCTACCTGGCGCCTACCTCTCTGGGCCGCTGTTACTGTGCGGCCTGGCCGGCCCAGTCGGCCAGCCCAGCCCACCAACGCCGTCGTCCTCCTGGCGCCAGTCGGCCAGGCGTGTGGCCGGCGCGCGCGCACGGCCGTGCCGCCACGCCACCTGCCTGCCTGGCGTCCTCCTCATCGCCCTGGAACGCCCGGACATCGCCATGCGCCGCCCCATACCCCTCTCACTCTCCCCAGCCCTCTCCTCTCCTCTCCCTCGCTCTCTCTCTCACGGCCGAGCGCCACCGCCGCCACCGGCCACTTCTCCCGCGCCCACAGCCACGGCCTCGCCTCCCCGACGCGCTCCACAACTCCTCCGCGATCCCCTCTCCCTCCTCGTCGAGCCACGCACCTCCGGACGGCCCCCATCGTCGCCACCGTCGTCTTCTTCATCGCCGGCCGCCGCAGATCACCACCACCCGCACGTCGCCGTCCGGTTGTCTCCGAGCTCGCCGTCGACGCCATCGAGTCCGTCGTGAGCCCCTGCATCGATTCCCCCTTCTCCCCTGCCTCCCCGTGCTCTGTAGCCCGCAGGCACTTGAGCCCGAGCTCCGGCCGCCGCCGTGAGCTCTGCTCCGGCGAGCTCCGGCGCCCCCGTAGCCTCCCACCAGCTCTGCTGGATGCGGGCGAGCCTCAGCTCCTCGCCCGTGGTCTCCACCGCCCGAATGGTCGCCGGAGGGCGAATCCCGCGCCCTCCGCCGCGTCTGCTGACGCCGGTGGCTAAACGCCGTCGCGTTAGCCCAGTTGACCAGGGGGTTTGACCTCCCCTGGCTCAATGACAGGTGGGGCCGGGCCCTGCTAATTTCCAGTTTAGGTTTTTAAAAAAATTAATTAACCTCTGTTTAGTTAACCATGACACTGACGGGTGGACCCCGTGTATCAGGTTTGACCTGGTCAGCGCCGTTGACCGCTGACGCAGTGCTGACGTCATGCTGACGCAATTATTCATTTTCTGGAATTATTTTAAAACAGGAAATTCCAGAAAATATTCAAAACTTCAAAAATTCATATAACAAATCAAACAATTATATATGAAAAATTATCAGAAAAATGCAATCTATCATCTGTAACAGTTTTCATGCATGACAAACCAAAGTTATACCTGCTGTATATGTGAAAACACACTTATGGCATATTTAAGAGCTTATTTTGGAGTTGCATTTGAATCTTTAGTTCAAATGGACTTTAACCAAATGAATGCTAGTTGCATTAGCTCAGACAGCATCACATCTTCATGCCATGTTCATGCATCATAATGTTGCATATGCCTGTGTTTGATTTCCGACACCGTTCCTTCTCAATAGGTCCTGCTCCGGAAAGTGTTCGAGAGTACCTGTCTGAGGAGTAGTGCCCCCCTGTTGATCTACCAGGCAAGCAACCCCGCTTGTTCATTCCGATACAATCCTACTCTCTCGCTCCTGCTCTTAGTTATTGCATTAGGACAACAACGATTCAACTGCTACTTTATGCTGCGGTAGTTGAACCCATTCCTCTGCATGACCTGTCATTGCCATAGTAAATAGTTAAAACCCACTAGCATGTGTAGGAGTTGATTGAGCCATGTTGTGTTCTTGCCATGCCATGCCTGCTATTGCTTAAAGTTGTGTCAGGTCTGATTCATCGGGAATGAATTGGAGTGCTATGATATGTTCTAGTGCTGAGAGTTAAGCGTGTGAACACGATTTGGTAAAGGTAGCGGTGAGAGGCCATGTAGGAGTACATGGTGGGTTGTCTCATTGGGACCGTCCTTAAGAACTGAGTTCTGTGTAAGTTGTCCAATGACTAGCTACTACCACACATTGGGCTCCGGGCGCTCCAAGCTCTCTCGACTTATTAATCAACTTGATCTCTGTCCCATGTTGTGTTCTTGCCATGCCATGCCTGCTATTGCTTAAAGTTGTGTCAGGTCTGATTCATCGGGAATGAATTGGAGTGCTATGATATGTTCTAGTGCTGAGAGTTAAGCGTGTGAACACGATTTGGTAAAGGTAGCGGTAAGAGGCCATGTAGGAGTACATGGTGGGTTGTCTCATTGGACCGTCCTTAAGAACGAGTTCTGTGTAAGTTGTCCAATGACTAGCTACCTACACACATTGGCTCCGGGCGCTCCAAGCTCTCTCGACTTATTAACCAAGCTTGATCTCTGTCCAGGAGTTGCAAATAGTTTCTGGTGTTTGTAGGTAGTGCTATTTTTCTACCGAGTGGCACCCGACAGGGTGGGCTGGGACAGACTAGGCACAGGTGGCACGGTGTTCCAAGTGGCACCCGGATGGTGGGCTTGGAACCCTGCTCACATCGTTTGGGGCCGTGAGCGACACCCCGGCCGGATCTCCTTGCGGATGGAACCCGAATAGGTGATAAAACTAGACTAGAGTCTTGCGTGGTTAGTAGGTCGTGGCCGACACCCTCGCCAGGCTTCCACTTGAAGGTTGCCGAGATACATGACGGGTATATGGTGATAAGTGGTGAGAGTGTGTGTGATGAAGTACACCCCTGCAGGGTTATCATGATCTATTCGAATAGCCGTGTCCTCGGTTAATGGACTTCTTGGATGCTTACGTGTACATAGACAACTTAAAGTGGATACTCTAAAATGCTCAAGATAAGTGTGAGTGCTATGGATGGCCTTCTCGTAGGAGAGACGGGATGAATCCATAGTAGTGTATTGATGTGGTGATTAGTGGACTGTGTGCGCCTCATCTCAAAGAAGTTTCTCGTTGTCGTAGAACAGGGATAGCCACTGAGTCAAAGCTGGCTTGCTGCAACTAAACTCCACATTACCTTCTTGATACAAGTGCATGTATGATAGGATCTGATGTAAGTCTGCTGAGTACCTTTGTACTCATGTCCTTTTATTTATGTTTTTTGCAGCGGAGACTTGGGTCTTACTAGTTTACGTGGACTTCGACAAGTAGCTTGTACCTCAGCTACGATCTTGATCGGATGTTGTAGATAGTCAGGCTCTTCAGCCTTTTTCTTTGTAGATGTTTGTACCCAGACATGTAATGCTTCCGTTTCTTGTATGCTCTGAATGATGGGTCATGTGACCCCTGTTTGTATTTATGCTATGTGGCTCTTCTGAGCTTTTATCTATATGAGTTGTGTTATGATGGCCATGTTGTACTCACGACTGCACTATAGGGCGTATGTCGTGCTTGCTATGTGTGGGATCCGACAATCTAGTTGTTTGTCCTTGGCAGCCTCTCTTATGGGGAAATGTAGTCTAGTGCTTCCTTGAGCCATAGTAGTCCGCTACAGCTCGGTTCACCGGAGTCCTGCTAGCCCAGCACTACTGTTCAGGACACTTGACTGGCCGGAATGTGTTTCACTTCGTTCCTGTGTATGTTCCTTCGGGGAAATGTCACGCGGAGACATCCGGAGTCCGGCCTAGCCTGCTACAGCCCGGGTTCCCCGGAGTCCTGTTAGCCCAGTGCTACAGCCCGGATTCACACGCTGCTGACCGACACGCTCGATGTGAATCATGTATGCCTATTCCCATAGGTTAGTGCCGCTTCGGGTTCACGACTAGCCATGTCGGCCCGGGTTCTCTGTCATACGGATGCTAGCGACACTATCATATACGTGAGCCAAAAGACGCAAACGGTCCCGGGCCATGGTAAGGCGACACCCGTGGGGATACCATGCGTGAGGCCGCAAAGTGATATGAGGTGTTACATGCTAGATCGGTGTGACTTAGAATCAGGGTCCCGACAGCTTTGGTATCAGAGCCTGACTGCCTGTAGGATTGCCAAGCCAACCTGGTCGAAGTTGAGTCTAGAAATTCTTTAGCTATATAGGGGAATTGATTGTGGAAGGGAACGTAAGGCTCTTTTTACTCCTTATGCCTCATGCCTTCTGATCTGAGTCATCCTGTCTTTCCTATGGGGTGAAGGAACTAGGCTTTCTCTTCTGTCTATCAGGATCACGTGTTACTACCCCGTAGTCTCTAAGGTTTGGTTGATCTGAGTCATATCCCAGTTTGAGTACCTCTAGTGTAACCTATTTAGCAATATCTCAGAACCTTGAGTAATGTTGTTGAGTATGGTGCTACCCCGTCCTTTGCAGAATGTCTCATTTCGAGCATTTTACTGCCGTTATGCTGCCGGAATTGTCCTAGGAGTTCAAGATATAGTATTTTTCTCATACTATAATCTACATTCTTATCATGTTGCTGAATCCATCCTCGTTTCCTTGGTTGGTTCTTCAGGATGTTGCCGGTTAACCGAAGTTCTGTTGCTCGTATCCGGAACCACGGAGATGGTAGGGATAAGGATCCTCCCGACCAGTCTTCGTTGGCAGAGTTCATGTTAGAGGTTGAGAAGAACAAGCGAGAGTCTAACCGCTTGTTAGCACGTATTGAGGAGAACACCTCCCGTCAGCACAAAGAGTCAACATCCATCAATGATTTCATTGGTCTGAAACCACCTACCTTCCATCATTCCATTGAACCACTCGATGCAGATGACTGGCTACGTAGTATCACACACAAGCTGCGTTCTGCGAACGTAGCTGAAGGTGACAAGGTCACCTATGCTGCTTATCACCTGGAAGGTCCTGCTAGTATTTGGTGGTAGAACTATGAGGCTATGCTTCCAGCTGGCCAGAAAACCACCTGGAGAGATTTCACTGAGGCTTTTCGCGAGCATCACATTCCTCAGGCTCTCATTGATCCCAAGAGAGAATAGTTTTGTAGTTTCACCCAGGGTAAGATGGCTATTGATGCTTACAGTAGAGAGTTCGAGAACCTCGCCCGCTATGCTACAGAGGAAGTGTCCACGGACACCAAGAAGCAGGCTAGGTTCCGGAAGGGTCTCAACCCCAAGTTGCGTCGTGATCTCCACTGGCATCATTGCAATACATTCCAAGCTCTTGTGAACAAGGCCATTAACGCAGAAACAGCTCAACTCACGTACGAGGAGTCTCGTAAGCACACCCGTGATTTGGTTTCTTCCTCCGGTTCTATCTCGCAGAAGCGCCAGATTTGGGTTCCGAACTCCGCTCTTCCACCCGGATATTCACCGAGCCCATCTTGTGTGGAACCTCACCCAGTTCAGTTACATACTCCACCCAGGCCTATTGGTAGACCGCTTGTCAATGCGGGTCCACGTCCTACTTCAGGGACTTGTTTCACATGCGGACAGCCAGGACACTATGCACGTGACTGCTCTCAAACCAACTATGCTCCACCCCAGCCTGAGAAGTCTGTTGGCCGTGGTAAGCCATCACGCAATATGATTAGTGTCAAGTCAGCTCCCACTGAACGTGGATGTGTGCATCATGTCTCAGCTAAATACACTCATGATGATCCGGATGTCGTTCTTGGTACACTCCTTGTCAACTGTCATCCAGCTTCGGTTCTGTTTGATACCGGAGCATCTCATTCTTTCATTTCCGAAAGTTATGCCAGCTTGCACAACATATCCTTCTATGATATGCCCTCTCCACTAGTAATTCAAACCCCTGGATCCAAATGGCAAACTTCTAGTGTAAGCCATGGTAATGAAATCCTTGTTGACAGACTTGTATTCCTTGCGTCACTTATAGCCCTCAAATGTACGGATATTAACGTCATCTTGGGTATGGACTGGATGAAAGCTCATTATGCCAAGATTGATTGTTACACTAGGTCTGTTCAACTTACACACCCATCTGGCAAGATAGTCACCGTTTCCACTAGAGTTGCAAAGCGTCAGCTCTATTCTCTTAATGCCAACCCTCTTCCAGACCTTGAAGATATCCCGGTGGTCCGTGACTTTCTGGATGTTTTTCCAGAAGAACTGCCAGGTGTTCCACCTGACAGAGATGTGGAATTTGTTATAGATCTTATCCCAGGAACCGCCCCAATCTCTAGGAGACCTTACAAGATGGCACCCTTAGAACTAGCTGAGCTTAAGAAACAACTCGATGAATCCTTGCAAAAGGGTTTCATCCGTCCTAGTTCTTCTCCCTGGGCTTGCCCCGTTCTCTTCGTCAAGAAGAAGGATGGTATGGACCGGATGGTTGTAGATTATCGTCTCGTTAATTTGGTCATGATAAAGAACAAGTATCCGCTCCCCAGGATCAACGACCTGTATGATCAGCTTGCTGGATCCTCAGTCTTTTCCAAGATGGATTTGAGGTTAGGCTACCACCAAATCAAGATCAAAAATGGGGACATTCCTAAGACGGCTTTTGTCACTCGTTATGGTCAATACGAGTACACTGTCATGTCCTTTGGTCTAACCAACGCTCCAGCTACTTTCTCCCGCTTGATGAACTCGATCTTCATGGAGTACTTAGATAAGTTCGTCGTGGTTTACCTCGATGATATTCTTATTTACTCGAAGAACGAGGAAGATCATGCCGAACATCTTAGACTTGTGTTAGAAAAACTCAGAGAGCACCGCCTTTATGCCAAGTTCTCCAAGTGCGAATTTTGGTTGCCAGAAGTGACCTATCTCGGCCACGTAATTTCTGGTAAGGGCATTGCTGTCAATCCCGAAAGAGTTCAGGCCGTTCTTGATTGGACTCCGCCTGAAACAGTTAAGCAAGTTAGGAGTTTCCTTGGTCTAGCCAGTTATTGTCGCCGCTTCATTGGGAACTTCTCCAAAGTGGCCAAACCTCTCACGGAACTTCTCAAGAAAGATAAAAGGTTTGAGTGGTCCCCATAGTGTGAGCACAGTTTCTAGGAACTGAAAAGACGCCTGACTTCTGCTCCCATACTTGTGCCACCGGATTTTACTAAGGACTTTGTTATCTATTGTGATGCCTCATGACAGGGACTAGGTGGCATTCTTATGCAAGATCACCATGTGATTGCCTATGCATCTCGACAGTTGCATCCACATGAGGAGAATTATCCTACACATGATCTAGAGCTTGCAGCCGTAGTCTGTGCACTTAAGACCTGGCGACATTACCTTCTTGGTAAACGTTGCGAGATTTACACCGATCACCAGAGTCTCAAATATATCGTCACCCAACCAGATTTGAACCTTAGGCAAAGACGCTGGCTAGAGTTGATCTCAGATTACGACTTAGGGATTACCTACACCCCAGGCAAGGGGAATGTCATGGCTGATGCGCTAAGTCGTAAGTCCTATTGCAACAATCTCATGTTGCAGCAAGGCCAACCACTTCTCCATGAGGAATTTTGTAAGCTTAACCTTCACATTGCTCCTCACGGATTCCTTTCTACTTTGGTGGCGAAACCTACTCTTGTGGATCAGATCATCTCTGCTCAGAAGCAGGATACGGGAATTTCCCGGATCAAGAGAAACATTAACAAGGGAGTTGGTGGTGGTTTCTCTATAGATGATCGTGGTGTTATTTTCTTTGAGAGTCGCTTGGTGGTTCCCAAGAATCAACATCTTCGACAATTAATCCTCAAGGAGGCGCATGAATCTCCTCTCATGATTCATCCCGGTAGTACTAAGATGTATCAGGACCTACGCCAGAGGTTCTGGTGGACTAGGATGAAAAGATAAATCGCTCAGTTTATTGCTAACTGTGATGTTTGTCGTCGCGTGAAGGCAGAGCATCAGAGACCTGCTGGCACCCTTCAACCTTTAGCTATTCCTGAGTGGAAATGGGATAAAGTTGGTATGGACTTCATCACCGGCTTTCCCAGGACCAAGAAAGGGAATAACGCTATCTTCGTAGTCATTGATCGTCTTTCCAAAGTGGCTCACTTCCTACCTGTTCGAGAGAATATTACTGCTAGTCAGCTCGCTGACTTATATATCTCTCGAATAGTGTCACTTCATGGTGTTCCACTGGAGATCAATTCGGACCGTGGTAGTCTTTTCAGTTCTCATTTCTGGGAGAGTTTCCAAACTGCCATGGGCACCCATCTCTCGTTCAGTACCGCTTTCCACCCTCAATCAAGTGGTCAGGTGGAAAGGGTCAACCAGATTCTTGAAGACATGCTTAGAGCTTGTGTTATCTCATTCGGTATGGATTGGGAGAAGTGTCTTCCTTTTGCCGAGTTTGCTTATAACAATAGCTATCAATCCAGCCTCAAGAAAGCTCCTTTTGAGGTTCTGTATGGACGAAGATGTCGAACACCTTTGAACTGGTCAGAAACCGGTGAAAGACAATTCTTTGGACCGGATATGATCCAGGAGGCAGAAGAGCAAGTTCGGATCATTCGTGAGAATTTGAAAACAGCCCAATCCCGTCAAAAGAGCCAGTATGACCGTAGTCATAAGGAAGTGGCTTATGAAATTGGCGACAAAGCTTACCTTCGGGTTACCCCTTTGAAGGGTACCCATCGATTCGGTATCAAGGGCAAGTTGGCTCCTCGTTACATTGGTCCCTTTCTCATTCTCGCTAAACAAGGAGAGGTTGCCTACCAGTTGGAACTACCCCCACATCTTTCTCGAGTTCATGATGTCTTCCACGTCTCTTAACTCAGGCGTTGCTTCTCGGATCCCATCCGTGAAGTGGACCACGAAACGCTTGATCTTCAAGATAACCTCACTTATCGAGAGTACCCTGTATGCATCCTTGATCAAGCAGAGCGTGTCACCCGACGTCATAACATCAAGTTTCTCAAGGTTCAGTGGTCTCATCATTCCGAGAGAGAAGCTACTTGGGAGCGTGAAGATCGTCTTCGACTTGAGTACCCCGCTTTCTTCCCGCCGACTCCTGAATCTCGGGATGAGATTTCTTCGAGTGGGGGTGAGTTGTCACATCTCTAGTTCTGGTATGTCCTAGACCAGCTAGCCATTTGTGCATCATGTTTAAATTCCATTTAAATTTGAAATGGGGATTTGTAAAACCCTCAGAATCATTTCTGGAAATGACCCAGATAAAAATTGTTTCAATTTGGCCCAAGAAAATATTCCTGATTTTCTCTAAAAATATTGGCCAGAGGTAAAATCCCAACCAATATTTTTGGGAGCTCAGAAGTATTTATTTTGGCCATTTGAGTTAAACTAGTAATTATTTGCGTTGGGGAAATATTTTATTATATATGAAATATTGTCCAATAATTCTGATTTTTACTGTGGGGCTTTGGAATAATCCAATTAAGTTCCTACATTAATTTTCAGAAGAAAATAAATGATTTAGTATTTCTACTAAATCAGAACAAATGTCAGAAAAATAGAAAATAAACAAAAAGGGGAAAACCCTACCTGGCGCCTACCTCTCTGGGCCGCCTGTTACTGTGCGGCCTGGCCGGCCCAGTCGGCCAGCCCAGCCCACCAGCGCCGTCATCCTCCTGGCGCCAGTCGGCCAGGCGTGTGGCCGGCGCGCGCGCACGGCCGTGCCGCCACGCCACCTGCCTGCCTGGCGTCCTCCTCGTCGCCCTGGAACGCCCGGACATCGCCAAGCGCCCCCCCGTACCCCTCTCACTCTCCCCAGCCCTCTCCTCTCCTCTCCCTCGCTCTCTCTCTCACGGCCGAGCGCCACCGCTGCCACCGGCCACTTCTGCCGCGCCCACAGCCACGGCCTCGCCTCCCCGACGCGCTCCACAGCTCCTCCGCGATCCCCTCTCCCTCCTCGTCGAGCCACGCACCTCCGGATGGCCCCCATCGTCGCCACCTTCGTCTTCTTCATCGCCGGCCGCCGCAGATCTCCACCGCCCGCACGTCGCCGTCCGGTTGTCCCCGAGCTCGCCGTCGACCCCATCGAGTCCGCCGTGAGCCCCTGCATCGATTCCCCCTTCTCCCCTGCCTCCCCGTGCTCTGTAGCCCGCAGCCGCTTGAGCCCGAGCTCCGGCCGCCGCCGTGAGCTCTGCTCCGCCGAGCTCCGGCACCCCCGTAGCCTCCCACCAGCTCTGCTGGATGCGGGCGAGCCTCAGCTCCTCGCCCGTGGTCTCCGCCGCCCGAATGGTCGCCGGAGGGCGAATCCCGCGCCCTCCGCCGCGTCTGCTGCCGCCGGCGGCTAAACGCCGTCGCGATAGCCCCAGTTGACTAGGGGGTTTGACCTCCCCTGGCTCAAAGACAGGTGGGGCCCGGCCCTGCTAATTTCCAGTTTAGGTTTAGTTTAAAAATTAATTAACCTCTGTTAGTTAACCATGACACTGACGGGTGGACCCCGCGTGTCAGGTTTGACCTGGTCAGCGCCGTTGACCGCTGACGCAGTGCTGACGTCATGCTGACGCAATTATTCATTTTCTGGAATTATTTTAAAACAGGAAATTCCAAAAAATATTCAAAACTTCAAAAATTCATATAAAATCAACCGTAGCTCCAAATCAAACAAATTATATATGAAAAATTATCAGAAAAATGCATTCTATCCATCTGTAATAGTTTCATGCATGACAAACCAAGTTATACCTGCTGTATATGTGAAAACACACTTATGGCATATTTAAGAGCTTATTTGGGAGTAGCATTTGAATCTTTAGTTCAAATGGTCTTTAACCAAATGAATGCTAGTTGCATTAGCTCAGATAGCATCACATCTTCATGCCATGTTCATGCATCATAATGTTGCATATGCCTGTGTTTGATTACCGACACCGTTCCTTCTCGATAGGTCCTACTCCGGAAAGTGTTCGAGAGTACCTGTCTGAGGAGTAGTGCCCCCCTGTTGATCTACCAGGCAAGCAACCCCCCTTGTTCATTCCGATACAATCCTACTCTCTCACTCCTGCTCTCAGTTATTGCATTAGGACAACAACGATTCAACTGCTACTTTTTGCCGCGGTAGTTGAACCCATTCCTCTGCATGACCTGTCATTGCCACAGTAAATAGTTAAAACCCACTAGCATGTGTAGGAGTTGATTGAGCCATGTTGTGTTCTTGCCCTGCCATGCCATGCCTGCTATTGCTTAAAGTTGTGTCAGGTCTGATTCATCGGGAATGAATTGGAGTGCTATGATATGTTCTAGTGCTGAGAGTTAAGCGTGTGAACACGATTTGGTAAAGGTAGCGGTAAGAGGCCATGTAGGAGTACATGGTGGGTTGTCTCATTGGGACCGTCCTTAAGAACTGAGTTCTGTGTAAGTTGTCCAATGACTAGCTACTACCACACATTGGGCTCCGGGCGCTCCAAGCTCTCTCGACTTATTAATCAACTTGATCTCTGTCCAGGAGTTGCAAATAGTCTCTGGTGTTTGTAGGTAGTGCTATTTTTCTACCGAGTGGCACCCGGCAGGGTGGGCTCGGGACAGACTAGGCACAGGTGGCACGGTGTACCAAGTGGCACCCGGATGGTGGGCTTGGTAACCCTGCTCACATCGTTTGGGGCCGTGAGCGACACCCCGGCCGGATCTCCTTGCGGATGGAACCCAAATAGGTGATAAACCTGGACTAGAGTCTTGCGTGGTTAGTTAGGTTGTGGCCGACACCCTCGCCAGGCTTCCGCTTGAAGGTTGCCGAGATACATGACGGGTATATGGTGATAAGTGGTGAGAGTGTGTGTGATGAAGTACACCCCTGCAGGGTTATCATGATCTATTCGAATAGCCGTGTCCTCAGTTATGGACTTCTTGGATGCTTACGTAGTACATAGACAACTTAAAGTGGATACTCTAAAATGGTCAAGATAACTGTGAGTGCTATGGATGGCCTTCTCGTAGGAGAGACGGGGATGAATCCATAGTAGTGTATTGATGTGGTGATTAGTGGACTTGTGTGCGCTGCCTCATCTCAAAGAAGTTTCTCGTTGTCGTAGAACAGGATAGCCACTGAGTCAAAGCTGGCTTGCTGCAACTAAACTCCACATTACCTTCCTGATACAAGTGCATGTGTGATAGGATCTGATGTAAGTCTTGCTGAGTACCTTTGTACTCATGTTGCTTTATTTATGTTTTTGCAGCGGAGACTTCGGTCTTACTAGTTTACGTGGACTTCGACAAGTAGCTTGTACCTCAGCTACGATCTTGATCGGATGTTGTAGATAGTCAGGCTCTTCAGCCTTTTTCTTTGTAGATGTTTGTACCCAGACATGTAATGCTTCCGTTGCTTGTATGCTCTGAATGATGGGTCATGTGACCCCTGTTTGTATTTATGCTATGTGGCTCTTCTGAGCTTTTATCTATATGAGTTGTGTTATGTTGTGATGCCATGTTGTACCTCACATACTTGCATGTTATGCGTATGTGTGACGTGTATTGCTATGTGTGGGATCCGACAATCTAGTTGTTTGTCCTTGGCAGCCTCTCTTATGGGGAAATGTAGTCTAGTGCTTCCTTGAGCCATAGTAGTCCGCTACAGCCCGGTTCACCGGAGTCCTGCTAGCCCAGCACTACTGTTCAGGACACTTGACTGGCCGGCATGTGTTTCACTTTGTTCCTGTGTCTGTTCCTTCGGGGAAATGTCACGCGGAGACATCCGGAGTCCTGCCTAGCCTGCTACAGCCCGGGTTCCCCGGAGTCCTGTTAGCCCAGTGCTACAGCCCGGATTCACACGCTGCTGACCGACACGCTCGATGTGAATCATGTATGCCTGTTCCCATAGGTTAGTGCCGCTTTGGGTTCACGACTAGCCATGTCGGCCCGGGTTCTCTGTCATACGGATGCTAGCGACACTATCATATACGTGAGCCAAAAGACGCAAACGGTCCCGGGCCATGGTAAGGCGACACCCGTGGGGATACCGTGCATGAGGCCGCAAAGTGATATGAGGTGTTACATGCTAGATCGGTGTGACTTAGAATCGGGGTCCCGACAGTACTGAGGGTCAGGGATAGTATAGTAACTTTGCTTCTCCCCAATTAGTGGGCGGGAGCAATTTCGGGCGAGGAGGGCATGTTTTGAAATATAGTGGGCGCGAGCGATTTCGGGCGAGGAGAGCGTGTTTTGAAATAGTGGGCGCGGGCTATTTTGGCGAGGAGAGCGTGTTTTGCCGACCATGGTTTATGAATTATTCGGCACATGCCATTTCGGCCGAGGAGAAGGCGCGCTTGGATGAAGTGACGAACCTACCCTCGATGCACAACGGGCCAATTAATGCGTCTCCCACATAGGACGGTAATTTTGTGTCTCCCATTTATTTGCTCGGGCGAATTCCACCGAGCAGAGGATGTTTAATGGTTCGTCCAAAATTTGGGAGAACGAGCATCCACGTCTATCTTAGCAAAGTCGATTTGAATCAAATTTAGAAATATTAGCTTGCCACTTCTTTTTTAGATGGAGAGATGATGCTCGGGGGTAATGTGTTTTTACATGCTCATTGCTAGCGATTTACTATATGACAAATAGTTGACCCACTCAAAAACGTGAATCAAACCCAAAATGAAATATCTCAATTCAATGAAATAGCTAGTTCACCAGGTTAAAATAGTGAACTAAATCCAAAATTGAACACGTCAATCGAATAGCATGTTGTATAGTATTATAGTACTCCATGAACATGTTGAAAGTCAAATTAATGAACTTGTTTGATATACGCATATATCCGTTCATGTGTGGATTGCAGACAACATGTTCTCCAATTTAAATATTTGAATGCAAGTTTATATCGAAACATGGTTTATATCAGTCTTTGATGCATAAAACGCGACCTCCCCCTCTCCTGGACTCCTGCTCTCTCTCTCTCTCTCGCCGAAAATCTTCAATTCTGTCGCACGCATCCAACACACAAACCTTGTTGGTCCTCTCTCTTTCTCTCCATCTCTCTCTCTCTCTCTCTCTCTCTTTGTGTGTGTGCGTGGGGGGGTCTTTCTAGTTCGCATGCATATATACTCCATCTATAGGTCTCTCTCGCACACTATGTATGATTCTCTAGTCCAAGCTAGATATCTTGGGTGTACTCATCGTACGCACACAAATTCCTTGGCTCGTTGCCCGTAACTCTCTCACGCACCACTCTGTCATCTTAGAGCTCTTCTGCCTCTCTCTAAAACTCTCCATCTACCTGGGTCACACATACACATACATATCTCACTCGCACTCGATAGGCCCATCTAAAACTCTATCTCTCTCCCTCGTTCTATCTCCATCTCACACGCACACACACACACACAATCTCATGCCTAGCTAGCCAAGTATGATGGTGTCTCACTCAATTGTAGGCACACGCAGTCCCCCCTATATGTATATGACTAGCTAATCTTAGTCTCCATCACAAACATGTGCATGGTCTATCTCGATTTCTCTCGGGGCATCTTTCTATCGCGCATGCACCTCCCTCGATCTCCCACCCATATAGTCCCCTCACGTTCTCGAGGGGGTCTCTCTATCACAAACACACCCTCTCGCCCTCCCCATGCGTCCATGTTCTCCATGTGTGCCTCTCGACCTTTGTTCCTTGTTGGCCGGACCTCTATTGGACATGTGCTATAGGAGTGTCTCTCTCCGTTGCAAACAATCACACACTAGCTATCTTTGTGTATCTCCCCGCCTCGCTTTTCTGTCTCGGAGATGCATGCGTGATATGTTCGCCTAAGAAATGAAACACACACACACACTCTCTCTCTAATTTATCATTTGTTGCACTTTCTCTTTCACACACATACTCTTTTTGCACACTTACGCATTCTCCTTCACACACACTTGATCCCTGTCGACTTAGGCCCTCTCCTTGGTCCATAGCATATTGATTTATTGAAAAGTCAAACATCACAAAGTTTGACCATGTACGTGGAGAAAAACAATTACATCTAGAATGGCAAACATATACCATTAGATTCACCATGAGATGTAGTTTCGTATGATGTATCATTGGTATTGAAGATATAAATAACACTTGTGTAAACCTGATCAAAGTTTCCAAAGTTTGACTTCTAAAAAAATTACATGCACTGCATTATCGAGCGGATGGAATATCTCTTTCCCCCTCTCAACTATCTGACGCACCACTCAGCCTTATCGGGGCTCCTCAATCTCTCACAAACTTTATATCTCCCTGGTTCACACATACACATATCTCGCTCGCGCTATAAATATAGACCCATCCAACACTCTCCGCCCTTGTTCTCTCTATATGTGACACGCGCCCCCCTAATAAGTACCATATCCCTCACTCCATCATAGGCGCAAGCACTCCCCCCTAAGTATGATTATCTCTCACTAGCCATCAGGAACACACGTATTGTCTCCTTCCATCCATACGTCTATCTCGATATCTCTCGGTGTATCTTCTATCACGCACACACCTTGTCACTCAATCTCCCACCCATGTAGTCCCATCACGATCTCCAGGAGATCTCTCTATGACAAACATACACTCTCTCCTCCCCATGTCTGCATTTTCTCCGTATGTCTCTCTCGACCTCTCTCCCTTGTTTGTCAGACCACTCTTCGCCACATGCTAGGGGTCTTGCTCTGTAAGTTGCAAACAACCACACATTATCTCCTCACCTTGCTTCCGTTGTCGAAGATGGATGTGTGATATGTTTGCATAAGACACACATGTTTTTTCTCGACTTTTATCGAGTTGTCCATGTCTCTTTCACACACGTACACACACTTTTTCACTCACTCTTTCTATTTCACTCTCACTCTCTCTCTAGTTAGAGACTCTCTCACGTCCATAAGCATATGGATATTTTGAAAAGTCAAACCTCAGAAAAGTTTGACCAGGTATATGTGGAGAAAAAGATTTACATTTGGAAAGATCATTAGATTCATCACAACATGTACTTACTTCATACTATCATTTATCTTTGGTATTGTAGATATAAGTAATTTCTTTATAAACTTGGTCCAAGTTTCAAAAGTTTGACTTTTAAAAAAATGTTGGAACTACATTATCGAACGAAGGGAGTAGCTCTCTCTCTCTCTCCATGCTATCTCTCATGGGCCTCCCTTCTCACACGAACACTCTATACCGACGGATTATACGCTCACTGTGTCAGCGTATAGCTCTGTATATTGTTTAGTTGACCAGTCAACCAGTCCGCATGCTGCCTTGTCAGCTCGTGTTATGTACCTTCTTGTGCTGGCCCATGTGGCAGTGGGTGAAAATAAGTAAACTAGAGGCCCATCTGACACGCGGTGAAGTAAACAAAGTTGAAACCACTCGGGGTAGCACCCAGCATGCTAGTAAATTGAGGGCGCATTGAGGACACACTTCTTCCGCGTGGAGGACGCACTCGCGCACAATTCACCATTGCGCGGCCGCATGCACAGAAGACGCACTCGCGCACACCCAGCACACAACGCACATCAACACACGTGTTCACCGGCGTCGCCGCCGGTTGAGATGGACGACAAGGCAGCCAACAAGCAGAGGCGGCTCGAGCCAAAACCATATCCGTCGAGCCTGGACTTCATCAGCAGCCTCCTCGATGAAATGCTGCTCATCATCATCGGCCTCCTCCCCACCAAATCTGCTGTGCGGACCGCCCTGCTCTCCCGGCGGTAGTGCCCCCTCTAGCACTGCATCCCCCTGAACCTCACCGTCGACAGCTGCCTCTGCAACAGGGATTGCAAACGCATGGCCGCGGTCTCTATGGGAGTCCTGGATTAGGGGGTCTCCGGACAGCCAGATTATCTCCATTGGCCGGACTGTTAGACTATGAAGATACAAGATTGAAGACTTCGTCTTGTGTCCGGATGGGACTCTACGTGGCGTGGAAGGCAAGCTAGGAAATACGGATATGTGTATCTCCTCCTTTGTGACCGACCTTGTGTAACCCTAACCCTCTTCGTTGTCTATATAAACTGGAGGGTTTTACTCCGTAGGACACAACAACTACAACATACAATCATACCATAGCCTAGCTTCTAGGGTTTTAGCCTCTCTGATCTCGTGGTATATCTACTCTTGTACTACCCATATCATCAATATTAATCAAGCAGGACGTAGGGTTTTACCTCCATCAAGAGGGCCCGGACCTGGGTAAAACATCGTGTTCCTTGCCTCCTGTTACCATCCGCATTAGACGCACAGTTCGGAACCCCATACCCGAGATCCGCCGGTTTTTACACCGACATTGGTGCTTTCATTGAGAGTTCCTTTGTGTCGTCGCCGTTAGGCTTGATGGCTCCTACTATCATCGATAGCGATGCAGTCCAGGGTGGGACTTTTCTCCCCGGACAGATCTTCGTCTTCGGCGGCTTTGCACTACGGGCCAATTCGCTTGGCCATCTGGAGTAGATTGAAAGTTATGTCCCTGGGCACCAGGTCAGGTTTGGAAGCTTAAACTACACGGCCGATATCCGTGGAGACTTAATCTTCGACGGATTCAAGCCTCTGCCTTGTGCGTCACGCGGTCACGATGAGTGCAATTTAGCTCTACCATCAGACAGTGTCCAGGAGATCGCAGAGGCAGCCGCTCCAACCCTCAATTCGGAGCCAGTTGCGCCGTCCATGGATGGGTGGATGGACCCCGCCACGGAGGCCTTACCCTCAGTGGCGATCGAGCCAAACATCGACCTTACCTTGCACAAGAGCCGTGTTGTTAAACTACCGGATCCTTCTCCGGCCACGGACTTCGAATCGCCCGCGCCCGTTCCCATCGAATCCGATTGGGCGCCGATCATGGAGTTTACCCCTGCGGATATTTTTTCAGCACTTGACCTTTGGTGACATACTGAACTCATTAAGGTCTCTCTCCTTCTCAGGAGGATCCTGGCCAAACTATGTCCGGTAGGACTAGGATGCGGACGACGAAGAAATTCGCGGCCCACCCACCACCCACTTAGTAGCCACTGTCGATGACTTAACCAACATGCTCGACTTCGACTCCAAAGACATCGAAGGTATGGACGACGATGCGGGAGACGAAGAGGATCCACTGCCCACAGGGCACTGGACAGCCACCTCATCATATGATATATACATGGTGGATCTACCCAAAGAAGGCAATGGCGACGAGATAGTGGAGGATGACCCCTCCAAGAAGCAACCCAAGCGCCGACGTCAGCGGCGCCGCTCTAAGTCCCGCCAAAGCAAAAGTGGTGATACCAGCACAGGAGATAATAACACTCCGGATAGTGCTGAAGACAACAACAATCCCCTCCAGCAAGATTTAGAGCAGTAGGCTGGAGGAGCCAGCCCTCCTGAGAGAGCGCCAGATGGAGAGGAGGAGGATGATAATTACATGCCCCCTCCGAAGACGAGGCAAGCCTCGACAACGACGAATTTGTTGTACCAGAGGATCCCGTCGAACAAGAGCGCTTCAAACACCGGCTTATAGCCACAACAAATAGCCTTAAGAAAAAGTTGCATCAACTTCAAGCTGATCAGGATCTGCTAGCTAACAGATGGACTGAAGTCCTCGTGGCCGAGGAGTATAAACTCGAGTGCCCCTCCAAGAGTTAACCAAAGTACAGGTTGCTACCCCGACTGGAGGAAGAAGCATATGATGCGGCTGATCGGCCACCTCGTGGCCGCGATAGAGAGGCATTCCAGCCAAAAACTCAGCCTACACCCCGACGCCATTCAAATAAAAAGGCATGGGGATATACGCAATACCTGCGAGAGATATTGGAGGACAAAGCAAAGCATGCAAGATCGATCTACGGATCATGAGGGTGCGCCACTATACTACACGATAAACGTCACGCCGGATACAGTAAAATTAAGTCCGGCCGGGCCGAACACAGCGGGTAAGACCCATTCGAGTTGCGTCACGATATAGCCCAATACAGAGGCGCCGCACACCCCTTATGCTTCATAGATGAAGAAATGGATCATCAAATCCCAGAAGGTTTCAAACCTGTAAATATTGAATCATACGACGGCAAAACAGATCCCGCAGTATGGATCAAGGATTTCCTCCTCCACATCTACATGGCCCGCAGTGATGACTTACATGCCATCAAATACCTCCTACTAAAGCTCAAGGGACCAGCGCGGCATTGGCTTAACAGCTTGCCAGCAGAGTCCATCAGCTGTTGGGAAGATCGGGAAGCCGCATTCCTCGACAACTTTCAGGGCACTAATGTGCGGCCACCAGATGCCGATGACTTGAGCCACATAATTCAGCAGCCAGAAGAATCGGCCAGGCAATTCTGGACTAGGTTCCTAACAAAGAAAAATCAACTCGTCGACTGTCCAGATGTAGAGGCCCTAGCGGCATTCAAACACAACATCCGTGACGAATGGCTAGCCCGGCACCTTGGTCAGGAAAAGCCAAAATCTATGGCAGCCCTCACGACACTCATGACCCGCTTTTGCGCGGGAGAAGACAGCTGGCTGGCTCGCAGTAATAACATATCAAAGAACCATGGTACTTCAGATACCAAGGACGGCAATAAGAGGTCATGTCGCAACAAACATAAGCGCCGCATTAACAGCGATAATAACAAGGATACAGCAGTCAATGCCGGATTCAAAGGCTCTAAACCCGGTAAGCGGAAAAAACCATTCAAACAAAGTACGCCGGGTCCGTCCATCTTGGACCGTATACTCGATCTCTCGTGTCAAATACACGGCACCCCATAAAATCCAGCCAATCACGCCAACATCGATTGTTGGGTGTTCAAGTAGGCCGGCAAGTTAATTGCCGAAAACAAGGACAAGGGGCCACATAGCAATGACGAGGAGGAGCCCCGGCAGCCACACACCGGAGGGCAGAAGAGGTTTCCCCCACAAGTGCGGATGGTGAACATGATATACGCAACCCACATCCCCAAGAGGGAGCGGAAGCGTGCGCTCAGGGACGTATATGCGTTGGAGCTAGTCGCCCCAAAGTTCAACCCATGGTCCTCCTATCCGATCAATTTCGATCGTAGGGACCATCCCACTAGTATCCGTCATGGCGGATCCGCCGCACTGGTTCTAGACCCAATCATTGACGGATTTCACCTCACTCGAGTCCTTATGGACAGCGGTAGTAGCCTGAACCTCCTTTATCAGGACACGGTGCGCAAAATGGGTATAGACCCCTCAAGGATCAAACCCACAAAAACGACCTTCAAAGGCGTCATTCCAGGCGTAGAGGCCCATTGCACAGGCTCAATTACACTGGAATTGGTCTTCGGATCCTCGGATAACTTCCGAAGCGAAGAGTTAATCTTCGATATAGTCCCGTTCCGCAGTGGTTATCATGCATTGCTCGGACGAACTGCATTTGCGAGATTCAATGCGGAACTGCATTATGCATACCTCAAGCTCAAGATGCCAGGACCTCGCAGGGTTATCACAGTCAATGGAAACAAAGAGCGCTCTCTCCGAACAGAGGAGCACACTGCGGCCCTCACAGCAGAAGCGCAAAATAGCCTCTCAAGGCAATCCACCAGTTCCGCATTTCAAGACCCGGATACCTTCAAGCGCGCTCGGATCAATCGACAAATAGACCGCCTGGCGCGATCTGAGCTAATGTAGCAATGCGGCCCCCACCCCAGTCCCAGCCAAACGGTGAAACTCGTGCCACGCATACATAATTATGCATTAGAAATACCATGGGCACAGGTGGGGAGGGGGGCACAACTACGGCACGCCCCAAGACGCGGCTTAAACCGCACTAGGGGCTTCCCGTTGGGTTATTTTTCTCTTTTTCAGGACCTTAATCTCTAGAAACCCTGGCCGACAGCACTATTGCCGAACACATGATGCAGCAACCAAGGAGGCAGAAAGCTACGTCACACCACGGAATTCCCAGGTGGATTACAATAACGAGCGAAATATTTGATTTAATACTATTCCTCAGCTTGCCCTTGGAAGGGACATAGTCCCACTCTTTGCTTATCGCACTATCTTTATCATTCTGCTTTAACGCACCTTTTTGAATAAACAATGCATAACATCATGATTACTATTGCATTCTTGTTATATATATATGTGTTCATTAACGACGCCTTGCAACCATACACTTTGGTACGGCCAATACACCAGGGGCTTACGTACCGCACAATATGGTGTGAAAACTCCCAACACTTTCACAAGTGCGGCACCCCGAACTTATAGCATTATATGCATCAGCTCTGAATCATGTCTTTGGTCAAATGTTGGGTTTGCCCGGCTCCTATGTTTTGGTACCTTACGTTCCGCTCTATCGACTAAGGTAGCGCTAGGAGAACTACTGCGATTGTGCCCCGGTTCCGCCGGGCTTAGCACCTCAGTAGAGAAAGCTAAAACTGACTGTCATGATAAGGCGAGAGACTAGTCGCTGTTCGGCGAGGTTTTCGAGTCCCTAAAGACTTATGCCGCTTAGGGCGAGGGGCCGGCCCTGTCCGGCTTAAAGGCATGTATTGCGCCCCGAATTCGGCCTTCCGAATACCAGGGGCTTCGCCGAAATTTAAAATTATAGAATCCAATGGCTAAGTGAGAGTGATAAAGCATTATTAGTCCGGTGGCCTTGTTCGTTGTGCTGAGCACCTCCCTCGAAGGACCCAAACATGGGAACAAGAGTGCTCAGGTTTATCCCGAACACCCCAGCACTCGTGGCATGGGGACAGAAGCCGAGGACTATCCATCTCTCAAATTGGATAAACGGCCAAACAGAAGGTAATATTTTAAATTCACACAAGCGTTGCATAGCGCATATGAAACAAGTTTTCATCATACAAGATCACACGAGCAAGTTTACTCAAATATTACATCCTTTGAACATTCGTCCGCTACAAGACGGGCACCCTTCAAGACACCCTCATAATAAATCTCAGGGGTGCGATGCTCCTTGCCCTGCGGCGGCCCTTCCTTGATCAGCTTCATAGCGTCTAGCTTGGCCCACTACACCTTCACACGGGCGAAAGCCCAGCATGCACCTTCGATGCAGACGGACCGCTTGACGACCTCCAGCCGTGGGCAGGCATCCACAAGCCGCCTCACCAGGCCGAAGTAGCTGTTAGGAAGGGCGTCACCAGGCTACAGCCGGACAATAAGGCCCTTCATGGCCTGTTCGGCCACCTTGTGCAGCTCGACCAGCTGCTTTAGCTGGTCGCTCAAAGTCAATGGGTGTTCGGTCTCAGTATACTGAGACCAGAACAGCTTCTCCGTTGAGCTTCCCTCCTCGGCCTGGTAAAATTGTGCGGCATCCGACACGCTGTGGGGCAAATCTGCGAATGCTCCTGGAGAGCACCGAATTTGGGTAAGTAATCAGTAATTTACTTTCACATGCTTGCTTTGCATATAGAATGCCTTACCCGCTGCTATTTTCTTCATCATGTCAATCTCCTGGAGGGCCTTTTGGGCCTCGCCCTTGGCACTCTTTGCGCTCTCGAGGGCCGCGGCAAGCTCAGACTCTCGCGTCTTCGAGTCAAGCTCCAACGCCTCGTGCTTCGTCACGAGAGCCTGGAGCTCTTGCTGCACCTCGCCCACACGAGCCTCTTGTTTTTCCCGCTCGGTGCGCTCCTTGGCCGCTTTATCTTCGGCCTTGGTTAGCTCTTGCTTCAGGGTCGCCACCTCGGTCGTGGCCCCTGGCAAATATACAATGATCCTGTCATTTTGCAATCGCATCTTCTTTTATATATACATATATACAGATAGGGTATTACTTACCCTTGTTCTTCTCGAGCTGCCTCTTGGCAAGGCCGAGCTCTTTCTTGGACCCCTTGAGGTCTTGCTTCAGTACGGCAACCTCCGTAGTCAGTGCAGCGGACGCCAGCAGCGAGGCCGGCATACACATATTGACATACTTATATTAGACTCCTGCAATATTATTTGATCCTCTGTTTGGCTTTTCTTTGTGAACAACGAACAAAACATCAGGGGCTACTGTCTATGTGGTAATATTTTTCCTATATTTTAAAACACTTACCTCAAAGCCTGTTAGAAGGCTGGCACAGGCTTCAGTCAATCCGCTCTTGGCGGACTGAACCTTCTGGAACACCGCACTCATAATAGTACGGTGCTCCTCGTCGATGGAAGCGTTGTGAAGCGCTTCCAGCAGATTGTCCGGCGCCTCTGGATGGACAGAGGTCACTGGCATAGGCGTCTTGCCCCTCTTAGAAGGAGGCTGCCTGCCCGAGCCCGGAACCGCTGGAGGTTCCGGCGTGATGTTTGGCTGAGGGCCGAACTCGGAGCTCTCAGGGGCCTTGTCCCCTCGGCTCCCGGAGTCCGGGAGGCCGCCTTGAGGCACCTGCGGGACTGTCTCCCCTCGACCTGGTGCCCCGTGAGACAGCACCTCGGTGTCGTCCGCAGGATAGGGGCAGGTGGCGGTCGGGACTGGATCGCTATCCATGTCCGACGAGCCCAGGGAGCCGTCCGATGATACATCGATACGGGCTCGGGGCGGCCTGCATAATCATATGTCGGCGTTAGATGAAGTAGTGCGGCAAAGGAATGCTATGACTTACTCTGGTATTCGAATACTTACGACTTCCCCAGGGGCTTGGCCCTGGGCAACCACTCGTCTTCGCCTTCGTCGGCAGCGGTGGGACTGTCCGGAAGGAGAGTCCTTCCCTTCTTGAACCCTTCGGCCCCCCTAGTTGGGACGGCCTTCCTTTTCTTGTCTCCCCCGCCTGGAGGGGGAGCATCTTCTTCTTCTTCCTCGTCTTCAGGGGAGGAGTGCGCCGCAGAGTTATCGGATGGTGAGTCCGACGATGCCTGGCGTTGGGAATTCTTTCAGGTTCCCTTGGCCTTCTTGGTCTTCTCCGGCACCTTGTAAGGAGCTGGAGTCAGCATCTCCATTAGGAAAGCGCCCGAAGTGTCTTCGGGCAAAGGGGCCGGATAGTTAATCTGCCCCGATGTCTCCACCCAGTCCTTTCATAGGAATGGAGATTAGACCCAGCACATGATTAAGCTAGGGGAAATAAATGTCCTACGGGACGTATTGAACTCACCGAACGCGCTAGGCGCTTTGCGCTTAGTCCGCGGTCCTCGGAGAGAGAAGGAGGGACATCGGCGCCCATGAACAGCACCTTCCAGACGTCCTTGTGTGTCGTATCAAAGAGCTCGCTCAGAGTCTGGTGCTGGGCTGGGTCGAACTCCCACAAGTTAAAATCCCGTTGTTGACACGGGAGGATCCGGCGGATGAGCATAACCTGGACTACGTTGACAAGCTTGAGCTTCTTGCTTGCCATACTCCGGATACATTTCTGGAGTCCATCTAGCTCCACCGATGAACCCCATGACAAGCCCTTCTCTTTCCAGGAAGTAAGCCGTGTAGGGAATCCGGATCGAAACTTGGGGGTCGCCGCCCATTTGGCGTCGCGCAGCTCGGTGATGTAAAACCACGCCGATTGCCATCCCTTTATTGTCTCCACAAAGGAACCTTCAAGCCATATAACGTTGGGCATCTTGCCCACCATGGCTCCGCCGCACTCTGCTTGTTGCCCTCCTACCACCTTCGACTTGATATTTTAGGTCTTTAACCACAGGCCGAAGTGGGGCCGGATGCGGAAGAAAGCCTCACACACGACGATGAATGCCGAAATGTTGAGGACGAATTTCGGGGCCAGATCATGAAATTCCAGCCCGTAATAGAACATGAGACCATGGATGAATGGATGGAGGGGAAACCCCAGTCCGCGGAGGAAGTGGTGGAGGAAAACTACCCTCTCGTGAGGTTCCGGGGTAGGTACGGTCTGCCCTGCAGCGGCAGCCGATGCGCAATATTCGCGGCTAAGTATCACTTGTGATGCATTTGGCATCGATGCCCCTCCATTGCTCACCTGGTGCCCCAATCTGGATCACCTACTTTGCTTCGGTGCCAAATTAACTCATGCAGTGAAAAAACACTTGCGTGTGAGAGAGAGAGGACTGAGGCAATAAAAAAATACTTGTTTGGGAGAGTGAGAGGCTGGTGTAGTTGGTTTGATTGATTTGTTTATACATGTGGGTCTGTGTGCACAGCGGTGCCAACTCTCTCACATCGCGAGAGCGGTGCCAAAATCTTTTGATTTGACATCGATGCATATTACGTGGCATACTTTTGCGAAATATGGCTTTGGCCATATAGTGGAAGGCAACAAATTCCCAAGCTCTTCACGTACTCCTAGGTAAATGAGAGGAAAGAGAGAGAGAGAGAGTGAAAAAATATCACTATCCAGCCAACCCTATTGTATGAGCAAATGATATTGGTACCTCTTGATGAAATGGCAATCTTATACAGCCAGCTGCTCTAATATGTTCTCTTCTTTTGCAGATAAAAAAAAGACCTGAAAGTGAAAAATGTGCTGCACTATAACAATCTCATCGAATGCCTTGATCTCCGTCTTACAGAAATTGATTTGATCGCCTACCGAGGAAGCACATTTGAGATTAAATTGGCCAAGTTATTTGTTATGGAGGCAAGTGTGCTCAAGGAAATAAGGTTTGGCGTTCTCTAGCGCAACAATGAATGGCCTGCTAATCACCGCAAGCGTCTAAGCCTAAATGACAAAGTCTCCGCAGAAGCTGAATTTGTTTTTGAAACATCAAGTGGCCGGAGACTCGAAAACTTATTTGCCCATTAGTGACTTGTCAGGGCGGTGAATTTTAGTTTGTACGATAATGCTGCTTCCACCTAAAGTAACGAAAGTTCTTACGTAAACTTCCTAGTAATTCCCTCTTCGTAGGTGCAGCATTACTCCTAATATTTGTAATATCAGTTTGAAACTTGTAATATTGTCGTGTCCTATTCCTGTGTTTTCAAAATCCTGTGAATCAAACAGGTCCTAAGTTGGTGATGATGTTGTGCCTGCCATCTTTCACCAATAGCCGTCGGATCTAGATCTGACACATACAAACCAAACTTCTCCAGTTTTGCAAAAAGATGCCTGCACTTGTTCCCTATTTACAAACAACTCCTTGTCTCTCATAATCAGCCTTATCTCCTCCCCACCACATCTAGTAGGCCATGGAAAAATCTGGCGTGATGGCCGCTGCCGGCGCCGTCCACCCCCCAATCTTGATGTTCTGTGCAATGCACGGGCATCTACGCACGGGAAATTATGTCGAACACGACTAGTTGTAAGAAGGCTAGGTCTATAGCCATGATGATAGTGACTATAGACGGTGAGGCTGACTATGGTATGCCGAACACGGCGCCTATACTCAGGTGTCATCTCCGGCGTAGGGTCTTGTCACTTCACTGTGAGGAGCAGCACGTAATATTTGACCAATGGATAGTACAGTGCTACTACATTGGTAGTACTACTACTACTAATACTAGCACCACCATCTGGATTTAGTAGTACTACCACGTCCATCTGTATTTAGTATTTGACTAGCAATATCTAGTAATGCATGTCACAAAAAATGTAATACTCCCTCTATAAATAAATACATGGTGTCTTGTTTTATTCCTATCAGCGAGATAACTTAATGTCTTTTTGCTACTTAATAGGATTACATGCAATGAACTAACCAGTGCATGTGATGTTTGGTAGTCTCATGTCATTGAAAGCATGCACGGGCACGGAGGGGGACGCAGCTTCATTGACTTACTGCACCAGCCTTTGGGTGTATGACACGTGGGCCCAATGGGTGGCTGGCCAACCTGTCATATAGCCAAAGGCAGGTGCAGTAGAGGGGCGAGGAGTAGATGGCCAACACGCACGTGAATTCGATGCAGTCTGCACTTTTCATATAAAGGCTCCCGCCAGTCCAATCTATGGAATCCTACGCACCTACGCACCCAACGGCAAAAGTGATCACTCTGATTGCAAGATCAGTTGACTAGAAGCTTGACCCATGGAGGCGATGAGCGCGAGCATCAGCCGGCTGTGCCAAATGGTCCACGACGACGGCCTCCGGCCCGGCACCGAGGAACGTCTCCAGGTTGTGCTTGAGGCCGCCAGGGCGACGGGCCGCTTAGACGACAGCTTCATCTCCTTGTTCGACGAGGTCCTCGTCGGCTTCCTCGACAAGTTCACCCTCGTCAAGAAGCTCACAGATGACCTTGACGTACGCCTCTAGCCGACGCGCCCAGGCTCTGCGATGCGTGCCACCCTCAACGGCCTATATGGTGACAACCTCTTCAACACACTGGTGGCCCTGCGACTGCCCGCCGTCGCGGTGGAGAATGTCCACCGCGAGGTCACGCTCGCCGTGCAGCGCCTAGCGCAGCAAGACACCATTGACATAATCACCCACGTCTATGCACAAATCGTCCACAAGGACTACTACATGCAAGAGGAGGGCGATAGGACGCTGGCCTTCTTGGACCGCAGGGCAACCTTGGACGGCATTGTTCAGAAGCATGTTGAGCTTGCCGCCAACGCCGCTGCTCCTCACACGTCGGTTGGTGACCTAGTGCACTAGGGCGTGAGAATGTCATTGATGGATTCGTATGTATCTTTATCTTTCCGTCAAATCCATGTAGTAGTATATGGTACTACTAGTACTTATCTTACCTTTCACATCAACTTCATAATTTTCCTACGTACTCCATGCATGAACCGCGCCAGAACCAAACTTCTCATTACTCTAGGGAAAAATGTTATTTCTATCTATCGGTCGCGCCATGGAGCAGAACCAAATTTTACAAGTTACAAGTTCAAACGGAAAAGCCTGCTGTGTTCGCGTTGCATCCCCACACGGTTGGTCCGGCACGCTGCTTAAGGGGAAATGCGTGCTGTGTTGCATTTTCACTTACAACTGGGACCGCGGTTGAGCAAAATGACTATCGGCAAACCCCCACCACGCCCACCGCGCGATGGCTGAGAAACAGGAGGGAGAAGAGATGGCTGTAGCATGGACTCTAAGAAAATTAGTGTCAGATGGGACTCATGTGGATGGCGTGTGCCGTACTGCTAGACATGAATGCTAGTTATGGCCCATGCCACCGCACTATATCCAGGTGCTGGTTACGTAGAACAAATTTCCTGGAGTCCATGCTCAGCCCTCCTCTATCTCTCTTCTCAGCCAGCCAGCAGACGCACGGAGCCCATCGTCTATTTGCTCATATGCGGTCCCACATGTCAGTGAAAACGCAAGAGGACCCACTGAACCTTCACATCTTTCACCTCGACGCGCGTGTGATGAAAAACGAATCCAATAAAGATCTTCGGTGGCCTCTTTTGGAGTTACTCAAGAGTAGTAAGATTCTATTTACAATTTAACCCAAGATGCACATCACGTGGCTTTAACTACCACTCTATTTCTTGCATGATACGACCTGGATGTTGGATGTCCCATGTGTCGGCAAAAGGAGGAAGAACTCGACCAAATCTTCGGTTGTGCTAACTTAAAATTTTATTGTGTAGAATGGATGCAAGTTTTGGTATTGGGAAGAAGAGTACAATGATATATTGATAGGGCACAATTTAGTAGATGTTCTAGCACTTTTAGCTAGCATAGAGGCTAGAGCTGAGACTAGTGCACTTTTTGATAGAATAGAGGCTAGACATGTCTACTTCTTTACACTCGAAGAAGAAAGAAGCACGCAGGATTGAGCCTCTGTAGATCAATAATGAATGTATCGAGAAGGCACTAATCCAACTTACAGGAGCAGTTATGGAAGTTGGATATCTTCTAAAATGTATTCTTGTGGTTCTTGTTTTTCTAATCAAAATTTTGGTGATGTATTTCCATGTACCAAAAAATCAATGATGAAAAAAATATATGTGTTTGCAAAGAAAAATGTACGCGGCCGGGATGCGTCCGCGCGTTCGGCGCACGGCCATCGCATCCGAGAAATGGCCTGGACACGACCCCATTGCCCTACCCAAACGGACATAATCCGGGAAAAACGGAGGTCCATTTGGGGTCGTGCATTGGAGTTAGCCTTGCAAGTGGGACCGAAGTTGAGGAAACTGACTATCGGCAAACCCCCACCTCGCCCGCCGCACGATGGCTGAGTTAGAGAAACAACGAGGTTGAAGAGATTGGTGTAGCACGGACTCCAACAAATATGGTGTCAGATGGAAGTCGTGCTGGTGGCATGTGACGTACTCCTGGATGTGAATGCTTGTTCTGGCCCATGCCACCCTACTACTCCTACTACTTATAGTAGTAGTATCGAGGATTTGAGGTGCTGGTTGCGTACAGCGAACACATTAACATATGGCCCACCTCACACGATGGCCAAATTTCCCAGAGTCTGTGCTTGGTTAAAAAGTGTTCTTTGTGAGGATGGGTAGCTGGTCTCAAGTTTAAAACTTGTTGTATTACGTACGTAGATGTAGAGATAGTGCAGCATGTGAAGCTAGTACAAATAGTGTACTATTGTTGATTGGCCTCATCCGATAACCTGTTGCAATGCACGTACAATTATGTATTTGGAAAATATTGTTTTGCCTCGTCGCAGCACCCACTCAGAGAAGTGACTCGAAAGCCATTCATAAATTTAGTAAGTTTATCACAGGCATATCTTTTTTATTACATACAACAGGTCATTAACCCACAACGACGGTGAGGATACATTATAAATACTAAAGTTTTCATCACACAACAAATCAGAAGCAATGAAATGAACTTCAACTCAACCAATCCTCGGAGTTGGAACGCTTGCTTTGAACCACAAGTGATTCGCTGGGAATGAACAGCTACTGTCAATCTCGAGACCAACGCGGGATTGATCATCCAGGCTGAAGCGACCTACTATATCCTGACCAGGGTAGGGAACCACCGCAATGTCCGACGTATAGATATAGTTGCTTCTCATAATTGGTAGTAACGTTGTATCAATAGCAGTTGGATCACCTTTCACCATCATTGGATAGTTTTGTCCAAGAAAGAGCGAGTTTGCTCCAAGACTATCAATACTGTACCAGTGAGAAGGTGTTGGCGCTAGCACAGTAGTATCCATCCCGAATACCATACAACGGGTGTTGGAATAGGTCCGGAGAGTGCGACCATGGGAGACAACACCTGCTTCCTTAGTAGTAACATCAGTAGTGGGCTGTATACAGACAAGAAGGGGTGATCCATCAGAAGTTGCCAGGCGCCACTGAGTATATCGGCCCTCCTCGTCCTCATGCTCGTGATCATCACCATCGTCATCTCCCCCTTAGTTATAAAAATTTTCATGTATAGGTGGTGGAATGTCCACAGGACCTTGGAAACACAAGAAGAAGGTTAATTAGTAGAGAAGGGAAACTTGCTAACTCGCATGCATGTGGATGAAACAATTATAATTACGGTGGAAGACAAACGTACCAAAACTACGAGGATCCCATGCAAAAATAGTGCCACGACTGGTGGCAGCAAACACAAGACCCTCGTATTCAATTACATCACAGTACACACGTGTGCACAGAAACTGATTTTTGAGCAATACCCATCCAGTCGAACCACGAGAGACGACAACAAACCTGTCGAAGATAGCAACAACTTGATAGTTCTTGTAATTCCAAGAGCGGTTGGGAACTCGAGAAATTGCTATCTTCCATAGACGACAGTCACCATGATCATATTTGAACGTACGTAGATCATCTGTGTGCTCAACCTCAGGGCACTCGGAGATTTTTGGAACTGGAATCCGCTGACGAGTGTAGACATTCACAAGTTCCCACTCGCAATTGTACCCAATATAAAAAACCCAATCTCCATTTGCGCCTGCCCAAGCCTTGCCCTCAAACGATGGCATCTTACATCATACATATCATTATCAAGCGACATCAACTTGCACAAGGCGAGGCTTCCCTCGTCCCCGCGCCAGTCAGCAGGGTCACGGCAAAGAAGATAGGGGAGATCAAACCGCTCCTGGACCCTTGGGTTCATTGTAATGATGTTATTAGTTGAGTCGAGAATGTTCTTGAACGAACCTGCCATGCTAGCCGAGGTGATGACGTCGCACTGATCAATGAGTTCCCCCATCACGTCATCTTTCAGATCAGGGCAAGAATAACGGGGTCGTTTCCGGCTTGTTCCCTCCATGGAGAAGACGATCGAACAATGGCAAAAGGAAGGGTGAAGGAAAATGGAGGAGGGAGGAAGAGCGTGCGACAGAAGTTCCAAATCGAGAGGGAAAGGCAAAGAGTCGGTGGACGGTTGCTAGTTTGCCACGGTACACGAAGAGGCGCCCCAACCTACACGTCCTTTCGGAAATTGTACAAAAGGACTCGCCGTCGTCTCACTGACATGTTGGAATGGGACCACATGTCAATGAAACATGGTGTGTAATTTCTCGTGCAAAACACGATCTGGCCGCGTTGGCACGAGGTGCCGCATTAGTTATTGACCTTTATTTTTTAACATACAATCTGAGTGGATAGCTCCTGTTGTCATCACACGTGAGCGGATATATAGGTGGGCTAGGTGGGCAGGCAGCAACAATCTAAGTGCTAAAAGAGTTGATCTCGAAAAAAGAGTTGATCCAATGCTTGGTTTTGTTTGGATTTTACAACTATGACCACTTGATAGAGTGAATTAATGGCTTACGTTCAAAGTTATTCTCATAGTACTATATAATGGTATAGGAACATGGAGAGATTTGGTTGATTTTATATTGCTGAATAATATAAAATATTATGAGTGCAGACGCTGCACCCCGAGGTTTGTAGCTCCTTCTCGGTCATCGGGAATCTATGTTCTTCCACTCTTTCGTTTAAGACATGAGCTTTGTTCATCCTGTTGCCGGCACGCGGGACATCTATATGCCTCCATTTTACAAAATCATGCTATATGCCTCCATGACACGCGGGACATCTAGCATCAAGGTGGCGTGTCATGCAAGAAAATGGAGATATGAAGTGCGTAAGTGAGTCGTGCACTTCGATGGCACCTAGTACTATGCAATATTGTTTCTCCTCGATGGCACGTGAATAGTGCACGTACTCAGTGAAAGAGCATGGGATGGTAGCCATGGACATGGTCGGCCCTTTTTGAAGAGAGTACTAATAAATACGTAACTTTGATGTGTCTCGTCAACTCGCAGAATGACGAGAAGCTTGCTTACTATGCCTTCTCCCTCGCTAATGCAAGCGCGGTGGCTCGCAGCACGAGGAGAAACTTTTGCTTACAAGCGGTGGACGTGCAGCAGTTCATTTGGTGTCAGATTGCCAGAAGTAGTACCATCATTATTGTTTGACTTCCGAAAGAGGAGAAGAGCCAAGTGCAAGGTCACCTACTAACCAAGTACAGTACTACTATAGCCAAAGCTGCTCCACCTTTTTAGAGCATGGTTAATTAATTTAGGCGGCTCTTGCAGCGGCACATCATTTAGAGTGAGTACTCTCTTCGTAGGATCAAAGGAAGTGAAACAAAAGTTGGAGTGGATGCTAGATTGCCAATTTAAACATGATTACATAGGGAAAAAATCCTATAGCATTCTATCCTATGAATCAAACGACCAATGTAGGAAAATTATGAGGGGGGTCTCTCCAAGAGTGTTCCTTGGCTCGCACCTAGCATCACGGTGGTCGAACTTGGAGTCATTCATGTGGTACACGTGGCATCTCAGATCTGGTACTCCAATATTAGGTTGGCTCTATGTGATGTGGCAACTTCATATACTAACCGGATGATGGCTATACTACTACGGTACTCGCACTGCAAGAAGTGACTCGAAAACCATTCATAAATTGAGTCTATGACACGCATTTGCAAATGTACCTTTCATTACATACAACAAGTGATCAACACACAACGACAATGATGATACATGTTGGATTATAGATTATTTCCAACAAAACATTCTAGTAAATACTGAAGTTTTCATCACACAACAAATAAAAAGCAATGAAATGAACTTCAACTCAACCAATCCTTGGCGTTGGAAACGCTTGCTTTGAACCATAGGTGCTCTGGGAAGGGCCAGCTATTGTCAATATCGAGAGCAATGCAGGACTGATCATCCACGCTGAAGCGGCATATATCAAGAGAAGGGTAGGGAACCACCGCAATGTACAAGGTATAGATACAGTTGCTTCTCATAAATGGTAGTAATGTTGTGTCAACAGCAGCTGGATAGTTTGGTCCAAGGAAGAGCGAGTTCGCTCCAAGACTATCAACACTGTACCAGGGAGAACGTGTTGGCGCTAGCACACTAGTATCCATCCCGAATACCCTACAACGGGTGTTGGAATAGGTCCGGAGATGGCAACCATGGGAGACAACACATGCTCCCTCAGTAGTAACAATCTCAGTGCACTGTATACAGACAAGAAGAGGTGATCCATCGGAATTAGTTACCAGCCGCCACTGAGTATATAATTCCTGCTCGTCCTCATGATCGTGATGATCACCATCGTCATCTCCCCCTTGGTTCTACAAATTTTCAAGTATAGGTGGTGGAATGTTCACAGGACCTTGGAAACACAAGAAGAAGGTTAATTAGTAAAGGGAAACTTGCTAACCCGCATGCATGTGGATGAAACAATTATAATTACGGTGGAAGACAAACGTACCGAAACAACGAGGATCCCATGCAAAAACAATGCAAAGAGTGGTGGAAGCAAACACAAGATCCTCGTATTTAATTGCATCATAGTACTCATCATCCGTGTATAGAAATTGATTTTTGAGCAATATCCATGGACGGATCATGGAATCAGTAACGACGGCAACAAGCTTGTCGAATATAGCAACAACTTCATAGTTTTTGTAATTCCAAGAGCGGTTGGGAACTCGACAAATTGCTATGTTTCGTAGACGACAACCACCATGATCATTTGTGTGCTCAACTTGAGGGCACTCTGAGATTTTTGATGGCGTGCCGTTCAGTTTTGAAGCATGACTAACTGGTTCTGTTTGCAGAGAAAATATAAACTACTATACCACTGCTCCACCTCTAGTACTAGTAGTATAAAAAGATATATAGGCTGGAGCTTTAGAGCTTTCTTGCTAAGGGCTGCCCACTTGCTTCTCACACTATCACCCTCTCTCTATATCTAAAAAAGATGGCCTCTCTCTCCCTCCTCACCGGTGGTCACAGATCCGTCGGGGAAGAAAAGGACGTGCAGCGTTGATGCACTCGTCGTCGGCGAGCGAGGTCACGCACTGACGCACAAGGCCGTCCTCTCAGACCTAGCGCCGCGCGGGATGGTCTCCGTCCCCAAGCTGCTCGCTGCCGTAGTGCGTGCGGAAGACGACGACCATGAGCGAAGCCACTTCCCGCCGACCCTCGGGTATGCTACCTCTTTTCGAACCATACCCTTGTTCTATTGCCCCATCTGCCATGTCGCTGCATGTGGATCTTTTTCCACTCCACCATCTTCCCAATTTTCTATCCTCTGCTCTGCTGGTCACGCAGACGAAAACCTTAATTTGCACTATTAAAGGAAACCCTACTTCATGCAGACTAATCCATGTCTGTGTTGAATAAGGAAAGGAAGGGAGACTGTACTGTCCAAGAGTAGGCATCGAACCCGCATCTAGGTTGAAAAGGGGGAAAATTAGTAGCTAAGGAACGAGTCTCGTGTCTCTTTGTTGAAGAAGGGTAGACAGGCATGACAACGCAATAGAGAATGACCAGGTCGATCGGTTTGTTATCCTCACATAGGAAAAAGGTGGCTGAACATAACAAAAATGGGACATAATCCACATATTCCGCCTGGATATTTGTTGCTCTGGGCAACCATAACTCCCTCACCACTCTATGCGTCCGTGGAGGTACATCGTACTGGTGCGCCCACTGTCCGAATGGGCCTCCCATGCTCTTATTGTCACTTTTTTGCTGTTAGTATAATGCCAACAGTCAAGTCAAGCAATGCTACTGCTAAAGTGATGCCACATTTAACTAATGTCGCACTCAGTCTAATGCCACCGATAAATTTAAGCAATGCCATTTAATATCACAGGATTATTTCAGGGTTAGCTGTTGATTGTGGATGTATTAAAGATTTTTCAGCTAAGGCATTGTAATGCTGTTGCACAACCAGTATACCAATGATGAAACTTGTTAGTACCTTCAAATTTTTCGCACTGTTAATGCTTATAGATTACACACGTCACTTTCATGAGATAAGTTAATTTTTTTATACAGTGTCACCAAAATGACAAGGCACTGATGTCATTTTATTTTGGTTAAACTGCACAAAAAATTATGAAGACAAGAGGAAAGCTCAAGAGTGGGCACCTCCTCCTCCGGATGTTCTCTTGATTTGTTCAATCAAGTTTTTATGTTTGACCAATTATCAAGATTGGGATAGCAATTTTTAACGTCCCCCCGAGTTGGAAATGATATTTACCTTGGAGGTACATGGTTTGTGATTTTTTTATACTATCATTAGTTAATAATGCTAGTTACCTTCAGACTTTTGTATTTGGTTTAATGCTCATGCACAACTAGTATACCAATGCTGAAATGTGTTACCTTTACATTTTGTATTCTTAATTCTTATAGAAATCTTCTAGTGCAAGAGTTTATTGAAATCTGTTTAGTGAAACCATTGTACTGTACCCTATAATAAAATAACTACTCTACTGTTGCACTAGCCACTGGATTAGTGTATATTTGTAGTATTCAAAATTTTGAATGGTGTTGCACTAGCGTATGGACATAAATAAAGTGTGGCAAGCTTTCCCAGATATGTGCTCAAGAAAACTACTACCTTCTTTCTAAATACTAGACGTTTGGGTACTTTAAACTGAACCGCGAAAACGTCTTATGTTAAGGAACAGAGGGTGTAGAGTTCACTCAAATTGTCACACATTTGTTAAAATTAATGGTCATTATGTTATCGGAGGAGGTCTGTAAGTTTGTCTCTAATGCCTGTCGACTACATACCTAACATCATGATGTAATGTTAAGTCATTTCCTTTTGTACAGTGTCACTGAATTGTCAAGGCGGTGATGGCATTTTATTTTAGTTGAACTGCACAAAATATTCTTAAAAGAAGAGGAAAGGTCAGGAATCGATCATTATTTCAGAAAGAACTATATATGCCTTTCTGACATCAGCCGTTGTTGCGTTATTTATTCCTTCAAATAGGTGGTTAGAAACAATCTTGCTACCTTTTCCATTAAGAAATTGGAATGCTTATATTTGTTAGTCTATGCTTCAACTAGTACCACTTTTATAGTAATCACACTTTCAATATCTATGCAAACAGGGATGCTCGATTTTAGTGGAACTGCACAAAAAGTCCAACGGGTTCAACATTAGGAGCATGTTTTCTTCCAAACCTTTATATCCAATTGGTGGCACTATGAGCTGTTCATTAAGAAGGTACATGGTTTGCTACTATCTTGCTAATCTTTTTGTACTGTCATTAGATAGTAATACTAGTGGTTTGCATGTGAATGTATTGGCAGGGTGGACCTACATTGGAGGTGCAGGACAGGATTCAATGATTGGATGCTCAATTTCGATTTTATCGAATTCACCTCTTCCATCACTTCAAACATGGGTATCCTTGGTCTGATGAAGAATATGCGCTATATTTCTGCTCTGAACAAGCAAATCAATTCAGTATGAAATTGTCCAGTGCAAAACATGACAAATGCTAAGCGGAAGAGACATGTTCAAACCGAGAATACAAGGTGGGGTATATGTTTACTAGCTGCTTGATATTTGTGCAGACAGAGATGTCTGCCCATTGCTATTTGGCAAACACACAAAGTGACCACAATTTGGGTTGAACTGCATAAGAGAATAGTATAGTCACTGCATGCATTGCCATTTGAAAATAGACACAGAAAGATTGGATAGTCACTTCATGGACTGCAAAAAAGTAGTATTGTACTATTTATTGGCCAAGACTAGGTGCTTCGTTGCTTTGGTATGATTATACAATGGGCATCATTTTGCCTAAGTCTAAGTTTGTATTCCAAAAATAGTCTCGTCGTGTGATCGAGAGAAGACCAAATCATATTGTAGTGGATGTTCCTCCATCATGTGTGGTTCATTCTCATGGTTCCAGCTGTTGGTGAAACCACTTACGTTTGCAAGAGGAATTGTAGACTTCACAAAAAAATTTGTCTTTCAGTCTGTACTGAATGTTGGCCAAGAGAAGCATCCATGTTAGTAGGAAGAACATATATTTTTTCTAGATCTTTGCTTTTGGAGCTACATATTTGTATATGATCTGTGAATCATTGAGATGCATTAACATGTTGATCTTATGTATGTGAATTTTCCTAGTTGGTTTTAGTTGTGGATGATCTTTGCTTTTGGAGCTACATATTTCTATATGATCTGTGAGTCATTGCGATGCATTAACAGTTCCTTATATCTGTTCCCTTAGTGTTTACAAGTTACTGATCGATCACTAGCTAGCCTACTAATGCGCTCCTGGCAGTTTTAGTTGCGACACAAGATCCGAAGTGGCAGCTTTTTGAATAAAAATGCCTACCTCTAAAGAAACTGACAAGCTGCACTGAAGAAAATGCCATGTGAATCTGAAGAAACTACCAGCAAAAACGTTCGCAAATGCCTTATCTCCCAACTAAAGTTCATCAACTAATGCCCTCGGCTGTGACTCGTTGCAGGCTGCTCCGCGTACTGGCTGCAAGCGATTTTGAGTGCCTGCATGCAGCCGGCCATAATTAAGGCAGCTAACTGATGCGAAAAAGATGTGCTTTAATTGTTGCAGGCCTTTCAAATCCGTGGAATAATTATTGACAAGGATGGAGATGATTCGAGTGCACTCATTTGACCGTCATGCCGGCGTGCGACCCAGCACGGACAGGACGGGACGACATAGTCAGAATTTCAGTTTCTCTAGTTTTCCACGGCAAGCTGGCGCGCTAAGCCATGCCTGCTTAATTATGCATTGAATTCCGATGACCGTCGCGCTACCTTCCGCCTATAAGTAATGTTTCCCAGGCTTCTATGGTGGCACCGTGACCCAACTCGCCCTATCCTCATAAGCCCCCACCAGCCCGACGTTGCTCGCCACTTATCCTCGCTCTCGCCACATCTGCCATGCCCCCGCCCATCCGCGATAGGCGAGGCCGGAGGCGGTCACCGCCGGAACTAGTGTTCGGTTTTCACCGGAAGGCACATGGAGGGAGGAGGCATTCTATTGGTCTTTAGATGGCAATGCAGAGATCGAGGACTTGTTGGAACGCGACCGCCTGGCGGAGGAGCAGGAGTTGTTGGAGTGCGACCGCTTGGCGGAGGAGAAGTGTATCGCCGATTTGCGCCGCCAGCAGGACATGGAGCGGCAGTGCACCGATGCTCTGACTCAAGAGCAGAGCGCCCGCAACTGGGCCGACTATGCGGAGGCCGGCGACCGGCAAATAGCCCTGGAGGCTGTCAGGCACACACGCGTTCGCGAAGCCGATTTTTACTACCAGCTCATCAAGTGGGTTTCCCGCTTAGAAGCTGAAGCTTCGGTGGACCATGCCGGCGTGGAAAGGGCCAACGTGCATGAGCAATGCGCCCTATCGCACCCCTGGCAAGTCCGAGACGAGGCGGAGGATGCCGGTGCCGGCGTTTAGCGTGTACCGCAGATGGCGGCCGGCATCGTCTAGTTAGCTAAGAGTAAGTTAGTACTTGTATGCTACTAGAGTATTAGTGGGAGTAGATAGTTAACTTGGCTATGATGGTTGTCAACATGGAAGTTCAGTACTCTATATGTGGATCAGACCTGTTACTTTGCTCTGAATGTTGAACTTTCCGTTTGAACGTATGGATTGGGTTGTTATTTTTTTAATGGGTTGTATTTGTCCTCCACAGGTTTAGAGGCTGACTTGTGGGCCTACTAAGTTGACGCGTACACAATCAGGAGATGATTGTACGTGGAGAGGATGACAGCAGGGACCCGCCAAGGTCATGGCAGTACGCAAGCAAGTGCCTCCTTATTTCAAGCCAATAAAAAATGGCTCCTCCTAATGGATTTCTGACATTTGGGTCCCATGCCATTGTCAACGTAGTCAATAAACGAGAATTGCACAACGTGTGGCTGACACCGGGGACCCGGCAGCTCGCCTAGTTATTTTTGTTTTGGGTTAATTTGATAAATGCCACTACAAATCTGGTGTTTCTGAGAAATGCCACTGCAATTTCCAAACATTGACAAATGCCATTTCATGCCATTTCTAGTGGCATTTTTCAAAGTCTGGACTGACGTTTTTCATAGTTTGCAAATTGCAGTGGCGTTTTCCAAATTTTGCAAAAATTGCAGTGGCATTTTTCAAAGTTTGGAAATTGTAGTGGCATTTTTATGAGTCGCCATAATTGGAGCGGCATTTATCTAATTTGTTTTTGAGACGGAAGCAGGGTGTCAACTGGGCTGTGCGGGGCACTCTGGCCTGTCTAGACAGCCTTCTCTTTTATGTTTACCACAGACTAGCCCAGTAGTTTTTTTTCTTCCTGAAAATGGCTAGCGTAGTTTTTTGTGATCTGCCAAGTAAGTAGCTTTGTCAGGCCTATTGGGCTGCAAATCTTTCAAGACGAGGAGAGCTTAATTCGGCTGGACGAGAAAATGGCCTATCAGTAATGAGAAATGGGCTGTATATTTTTAAAACACATCAAACCGGCAATTAGTTTCAAATTTCTTTTTTTTTCATTTCGAGATATTAAATTGCATTAATTTTTATGCATGGACAATTTGTTGGATTTTATATTGATATACATTTATTTTTAAAATCAGTTTGAATGTGACTCGAAATTTCGGGATTAAAAACAGTTCGTACCGCATCGAAATATGCAAAATTTCGTATAATTTTTTAACCGTGGCCACAATATGGGCTGTAATGCCAACAAAAAGAATATGGGCTCCAAAGAAACCTTAAGAATTAGCAAATGGGCTATAAATTATTAGTAATAATGGCAGATGGGTTGTATGTTGTTTTCCACAGATTTGAGGCTTTTCTAAAAAAAGGTTGACGCACAAGCAGTGACTGTTGGATGTCCATCCAATGGCCGTCGTGCTTCTTCAATCTCTGCTCTTCCTGCTCCAGCCGCTCAAATAAGCGCTGGCGGGACTGCCCGCTTCCTCCTCCCTGCGGCCGGCTGTGCTGTTGCGCAGACCTCACCGCCCCACAGTTCTCCCATTGCTGGCCTAGCCATCCCTCTACTCACCCACACCTGTTGTTATTCTCTAGCGACGGCAGACGAACCAGTAAACCCGCATATAGTCGTACTCCCCTCCGCATGGGAAACAACTGCCGATTCTTCCCTACCTCCGTGTCGTTCCCTTCCTAGGCCTCGCCGTCATCCACCACCCTGGTGCTCTCGGCGCGGCCTGGTCAACGTGGTCAACAACCAGCATGCATCTGAAGTGGACTGTACGTGGAGAGGCTGACAGCTGGGTCCACGGCCGCATGCAAGGAAATGCCTCCTTATTACGCGCAAAATAATGATTCCTCCACCTAACATCTGGGACCCACCGAAAGGGCCTCTGTATTTCGTGAAAAAAACATTACCGCCGCTGATAGCTCGGACCCACCAGCTATATCTTCGCATGCAAGGAAGTGCATCCTTATTACGCACAAAAAATGAATACTCCCCCTGCTAGCTGGGACCCAGTATAGTGGCAGGCTGACTTAAGGGCCTACTAAGTTGACGGGGACGGAGGGCTTTGTCAACTTAGTCAATATGCACGATTCTAGCTCCAGTGACCATACGATGTCCATCCAACGGCCGTAGTGCTTCTTAAACCTCTTGTCTTCTTGCTCCAGCCGTCCAAACCAGTGTCGGTCGTGCCTCGTGCTCCTGCCTCCTGTGGTCGGCTGCGATGCGGCGGAGGCCTCACCACCCCCTACTACTCCCACCGCTGGCCAAGCCATCCCTCTACTCACCCACACCCCCTGTTATTCTGCGGCGACGGCAGCCTCACACCACAGCGAACCAGTGAACCCTCATACTCCTCTACGCGTGGGCATCAACTGTCGCGTCTTCCCCGGCTCTGCGTCGTCCCCTTCCTAGGCCTTGCCGTCGTCCACCGCCCTGGTGCTCTCGGTGCGGCGTGGTCAACGTGGTCAAGGAACAACTTCCATCTGAAGAGTACTGTACATGGAGAGGCTGACAGCTGGGTCCACAGCAGCCGCAAGGAAGTGCCTCCTTATTACGAGGAAAATAATTATTCCTCCACCTGATAGCAGGGACCCACCGGACGGGCCACCATATTTGGCGAAAAAACATTTTCCCCCTGACTGTTGGGACCCACCGGACGGGCCACCATATTTTGCGAAAAAAACGTTCCCCCCGCTGTCAGGTCGGACCCACCGAAAGTGTCGCCTTATTACCCACAAAAAAATGAATACTCCCCCTACTAGTTGGGACCCACCTTGGTGGGTGGCTGACTTGTGGGCCTACTAACTTGTCGGGGATGGAGTTCTTTGTCAACTTAGTCAATATGAACGATTCTAGCTCCAGTGACTGTACGATGTCCATCCAACGACCATAGTGCTTCTTCAACCTCTGGTCTTCTTGCTCCAGCCGCCCAAAGCAATGTCGGTCATGCCGCATGCTCCTGCCTCCCGTGGCCGGCAGTTCTGCCGCAGAGGCCTCACTGCCCCTACTATTCCCACCGCTGGCCAAGCCCTGCGGCGACGGCAGCCTCACACCACAGCCGAACCAGTGAACCCTCGTACTCCTCTTCGCGCAGGCTTCAGCTTCCGCGTCTTCCCTAGCTCCGCGTCGTCCCCTTCCTTGGCCTCGCCATCTGTCGGGTGGTAGGTGCAACATATGCCAACGGGTGGCTTATCCTTGTGGGAGCCAGTAAAACATCACCGGTGCCTGGAAACGGGATGAGGCGAAGACATGCACGCCGGCGAATCTTTCCCAGCTTCGGGGCTCTCCGTGGAGATAACACCCCTACTGCTGCTCTGCGGGGTCTCCGCATGATCACTAGATGAACAAGTAGCTACACAATGCTCCTTGAGCTGTTTCGTGAGAGGAGGAAGAAGGGCACGGCTCGCTCTCTTCTTCTCCTTGCGTGGTGTCTAGAACTAGCAGGGATCAACCCTTTGCATGGGTGTCCCGGGGGGTTTATATAGGCCTACCCCCCGGGGGTACAATGGTAATCCGACTGGGTGCGGGGCCCAGCCGTCTATGACTACGCTCACCGGCTTCTGCGCCGACTACTGGGGCCCGCCGGCTGGTGGGTCCCGCCGGCTACCGGCTCCTTGGCCGACAAGCAGGTCCCACTGTTCAGGGCCTTGCCAGCGGCTGGTTACTATTGCTCAATCCTGTTGACGAGGGCTTCGTCGAGGTAGGCGTGGCTACAGTGCCGCCGTCCGGCGGGTGGTCACTGTAGCCTCACCACGTCTTGTCTCCTTAATGGGGCGTCTCCTTCGAAGGAGGCGGCAGGCCGGCTATGGAGAGCGGGCTTTGTCTCGGGCCGATTGAGGGATGCACGGCCACCTTCGGGTGTCTCTCTGCCCGAAGGGTCCCACCGCCTGTGGGCCGTACTGGTAGTCCATCGTGGATGACATCAGGGTCAACGTGGCAACAGTGTCGCGCCGGACGGGTCATGGCCACTCGTACGGCGCACTGTGCCAGTCGTGCTCCGGGATTCGGGGGTGGCAGGCTTCACTATAGCCACACCCCGTCCCATCGCCGTTAAGGGGATGCAAACTTTGAGGGTACAGTCTTGACCACTTTGTGGGAGCCGGCTTCTTGGAGTCGGCCTTCTCGCGGCCGGCTTCTCGAAGCCGGCCCTCCCGTGGCTTTCTACACGAGGGCTAAAGTCGGACCGCCTTCCGATAGCCGGCCTGGGAGACAGCCGGCAAGGGGAAGGCGGCCCCACGTCTTGGATCCTTGAGAGCCGGATGGGCTCGTAACTTTTCACAAGGGCCAGGGGAAGCCGGCTAGGCTACCCGTCGCTATTTACTCCGACAGTAGTCCCCGAAGCTGATCGAGCTTTGAGGCGGGTAAAGGGACGAGAAGCTTGGTCAGCTTCCTATCCTGAGGGGCCAGCTTTGCTGGTGTGTGCCGACTTCGGAGAGCTCCGTTTCTTGTAGGCGGGAACGTGGTCGACCCGCGAGCTGACCGCAGGTTTCCCCACGGGCCACATGGCAGTGAAACCCTGCCAGCGCACGCGCGCGACGAGACGCCGTTGCAGGCCCGGGCCCGCCACTCCTAGGCCTCGGCCCGAGCATGGATCTTCTGCGGCCCACGCAGACCGCTCGCCTTCCCGCGGCGATTTTATTACGCCATTAGGGTGCAATAATCGCGGGACGTGGGGGAGTGGGCACAGTTGATCCCCACGTTCCCCCACGTCGCGCCTCCTCGGCTCCGTCGTGCGGTTTATAAGTAGGGGGGAGGGGGAGCGGCAGAGGCTTCGCACGCTCTCCCTCGCTCCGCCCCCTTTCGCCTCATTCTTCTTCTTATCGTCGCCGCAGCCACCCACCATCGCTCTGTTCCGCTGCCGCATCATCTCGCTTCCATGGCACTGTCGGGCTCATGGGATGGCTCCAACGTCCATGAGGACCACGTCGAATTCCTCCGCCAGACGCGACGCCTGCCTGGCGAGAGCTTCGTGCGGGTCCGTCGAGCGCCAGAGAGCGAGATTTTGCCGGCACCGGAGGAGGGCAAGCGGGTTATCTTCCGCTCGCACTGCCTGTGTGGCTTCGGCCTACCGGCGAGCGGGTTCCTCCATTCCTTCCTCGAGTTCTACAACCTTCAGCCGCATCACCTCACGCCCAACGCGGTGATGCTGCTGTCGGCCTTCGTCTCCCTCTGCGAAGGTTTCCTTGGGGTCCTCCCCACGCTTGAGCTCTGGGGGGAATTCTTCCAGAGCAAACTCGGCACCGTCGTCGCGGGCGTGCCCGCCCCCTGCGGGGCCTATATCGCCATGAGGCGGTTGGGCGAGAACAACCCGTTCCCGCCCATCCCGCTGATCCAGTCGGTGAAGCTCTGGCAGAAGTCGTACTTCTATGTGAAGAACGTCGCCAAGCAAGGCGGCTACGTCAACCTGCCGGCTTACGTAGTCGGCCCGTCGGCTGGGAGGCAACCCTCGTGGAGCTACCGGGCCAGGTCATTGTCTCAGGCCGGGAATGCAGCCGTCTCCCGGCTTCGGGTGATGATCCAGGCGGAAGGCCTGACCGGAGCCAACTTGGTGGCCGCCTTCGTGGAGCGCCGGGTACTTCCTCTCCAAAGCCGGCCTCACATGATGTGTCAGATGAGCGGCCGCTTCGACCCAAGCCGGCTAAGCACCAGGGAGATGCCTCATGCAGAGGTGTCGTACATGGTGAATTACATCTCCAACTGCAAGCTCGCCGAGGAGTGGCGATACGGCAAGGCGCCGTACTCTACTCGGCGTGGCGTGGTCAACATGGTCAAGGTAGGACTTCCATCAGAAGAGTACTACACGTGGAGAGGCTGGCAGCTGGGTCCATGGCGGTAGAAAGGAAGTGCCTCCTTATTACGCGCAAAATAATTATTCCTCCACCTGATAGCGGGGACCCACCGGACGGGCCACCATATTTCACAAAAAAATGTTCCCCCTGAGTGCTGGGACCCACCAGCTACATCTTCGCATGCAAGAAAGTGCGTCCGGGCAAAAAAAATGATTCGCCCCCCTGACTGCTGGGACCCACCAGCTACATCTTCGCATGGAAGAAAGTGCGTCCGGGCAAAAAAACGATTCGCCCCCTGATTGCTGGGACCCACCAAATACATCTTCGCATGCAAGGAAGTGCCTGATAGTCGGGACCCACCTGGTTGAAGCGTACGTAGCGTTGTCATTCTGGTCGCAAACGTGTACGTACATACTGGTCGATGTAGAGGCGCGCACGTGTCGTAGTAGAGACGCATGTAGCATGTACACGTACGTACATCGGCCAGGGTGCAAGAAAGTAAATACGGCCATGTACGTACGTAAGGGCGGGGTCTTGAATGCCTACTCGCGCATACGTATGGCCAGGGCTCGTTTACATGGCTGGGTCGGAACGGAGAAACTGCGTCGTCGTCGCATTCATCAGGAGGCAACGGAACGCGTGGGAGCCAACCGGCTTGGACGGAACAACCGATGGAAACGAGGCCTAGCGTACAGCAGAACGGAGGAAACGGCCTTGTGTTCGACCGGCCACATTCGAAACGTGATCCTGTTCATCGAGAGGGGTCTGACGTACCACAAAACGCAGGAAACGGTCCTCCTACGGTCGAAATGGGTGCCCTGTTGATCGGGAGGGGTGTGGCGTACCGCAAAATGGAGGAAACAAACTTGTGTCGGAGCGCTACGGTTGAAACGGGGGTCCTGTTCATCGGGAGGGTGTGGCGTATCGCAAAACGGAACTCCATGGGATACTATTCATCTCCATCGTCTACCCCCTCCAGCCTCCACGGGCTACTGTTCATCCACTGTCAACCTCCTCTAGCCTCCACTTGCGAATGTTCATCTAGCCTCCACCGCGCGCTACTCCACCGGCTACTGTTCAACCAGCCCTCTCCACGGGCTCCTGTTCAACCACCCCTCCACGAGCTACTGTTCATCCAGCCCTCCACCATCTACTGTTCATCTTGCCCTCCACTGGGTGGTCCTATTCATCCAGCCCTCCACGAGGTCCTATTCATCCAGCCCCAACCGGCTCGGTCGATCGGGGTCTTGTTCATCCAGAGGCAACACCACGGGGTCCTGTTCATCCACCCCCACTGGGAATTGTTCATCCAAACCCCCCCCAGCAATGCTCACTGTTCATCCAGTGGCAGCATCGATCGGCTTTAGTTAGCAGTAGTAGCGAAGGAATTGCTCGATCGGGTTCAATTAACAGCCATCGATCGGCCGCTCGGGTTCAGTAAGGCGTAGCCTGCAGTGCAATCGCTCGGGTTCAGTTAGAGCCCAACGCCTCACTTGGGTTCAGTTAGAGCCCAACGCCTCGCTCGGGTTCAGTTAGAGCCCAACGACTCGCACCCACGCGTGTGTGTACGAGAGAAATGCGCATCGCTCGGCCCTGACCACCCATCATAACTGGAAACACCCCGATATTTTCCTCGCCCTCGCTTCTACCACGGTTTTTTCCGTCATGGACGGCCCAAAGAATGTCATGCAGCTGCGTCTCCAGCCCGCCCAGGATGAAAATACCATTTTCTATCATGATTTTTTGTCATAGAAGTAGGACCCCACCACATCTATGATGATACCGGGTTTTGTCACAATTATCGTCATAGAAGTGTCATAAGTATGACAGAAGAAATTTCGTTTGGCCCAAAATGTCATGGATGTGCCTTTTTTGTAGTGTATACGGTATTACCCTACCGTCCTAAGTAAATTTGCATGTGCCACCTCTAAAAACTTCTAAAATGTATATCTTTTGTGTGCCTGGGTCGTTCATGGAACGATAGGAGGTGGTCGGTATCTTCCATGCTAAGCGGGTTATTATCAGGTTGAGTGTTTATTCACTCGCCATCGCACAAGAAAAGGGCAGTAATAGGGATTCCCAGTCCCAAACACAAAAATGTGAATAATTAAACAAAAAAACCCCGGGACTATTATTGATTTGTGAAAGTGCAACTATCCCTAGGTGGTTTTGGTAATTCCTAACAACATATAGCTCATTGAGCTAATGCTATTCCAAGATTAATATTTCAGGAAAAGCTCAATGAATGGCATGGAATGGATGAGGAAAGTGGACCCCTCAAAATACTATGGACAAAAAGATTGGCTCAAGCTCAAAGCTCAAGACTCTACATTTTATATGTTAGTGATCCAAGATCACATTGAGTCTATAGGAAAAGCCAATACTATCAAGGAGGGTTGAGGTGTTGCTTGATGAGGTTGTTGCTTCATAGTGCTTAGTGATATGCTCCAAAACCATCAACTACCTTCCCACATCCACATATTACCTAAACCAAAAGTCAAACTCGGCCCCACCGATTCTTTCTATCCGGCGGCACCGAGTTCAGATGTCATAGCCACTGCCACAAACCCTAGGCAAATCGGTCTCACCGATAGGGATCTCGATCACAACGAGATGGGGTTGTAATCTCTCTGTTTCCCTTCGTAACATTTCGTTCCTACCGAGATGAGCGATCTGTCCCACCGAGATTGCAATGTAAACTCTCTATTTCCCTTTTGTAACATTTGGGTCCCACCGAAATGAGCAAATCGGTCCCACCGAGTTTACCTAACCAACTCTCTGGTTAGCTTATTACCAAAATCGGTCCCACCGAGTTTGTGTAATCGGTGTCACCGAGATTACGTTATGCCCTAACCCTAACCATATCGGTCCCACTGAAAATCCTACCGGGCACTAGGTTTGCTAAATCGGTCCGACCGAGTCTCTCAATTCGGTCTCACCGAGATTGGTAAATTGTGTGTAATGGTTAGTTTTTGTGTGGAGGCTATATATACCCCTCTACCCACTCTTCATTCGTGGAGAGAGCCATCAGAACATACCTACACTTCCAATACACATTTTCTGAGAGAGAACCACCTACTCATGTGTTGAGGCCAAAATATTCCATTCTCACCATATGAATCTTGATCTCTAGCCTTCCCCAAGTTGCTTTCCACTCAATTCTTCTTTCCACCAAATCCATAGCCTGTGAGAGAGAGTTGAGTGTTGGGGAGACTATCATTTGAAGCACAAGAGCAAGGAGTTCATCATCAACACACCATTTGTTACTTCTTGGAGAGTGGTGTCTCCTAGATTGGCTAGGTGTCAATTGGGAGCCTCCGACAAGATTGTGGAGTTGAACCAAGAAGTTTGTAAGGGCAAGGAGCTCGCCTACTTCTTGAAGATCTACCGCTAGTGAGGCAAGTCCTTCGTGGGCGATGGCCATGATGGGATAGACAAGGTTGCTTCTTCGTGGACCCTTCGTGGGTGGAGCCCTCCATGGACTCGCGCAACCGTTACTCTTCGTGGGTTGAAGTCTCCATCAACGTGGATGTACGATAGCACCACGTATCGGAACCAAGACAAAAACATCTGTGTCTCCAATTGCGTTTGAATTCTCCAAACCCTTCGCTTTACATTCTTGCAAGTTGCATGCTTTACTTTCCGCTGCTCATAGACTCTTTGCATGCTTGCTTGAATTGTGTTAAGATTGCTTGACTTGTGCTAAGATAGCTAAAATCTGCCAAAGACTAAAATTGGGAAAAGGATAGATTTTTAATTGGTCAAGTAGTCTAATCAACCCCTCTAGACATACTTTCGATCCTACAAGTGGTATCAGAGCTTTGGTCTCCATTTGGTTTGATTTCCATAGCTTTTGGTGGTCGTAGCCTTGGTTTCACAACCTAGGAGAGTATGGCGTCTAGCGAGGGAAATTACCACCGTAGAGGTCCTTACTTTGATGGTACTAATTTTGCTAGTTGGAAGCATAAGATGAAAATGCATATTCTTGGACATAACCCCGCCGTTTGGGCTATTGTGTGTGTTGGCTTGCAAGGTGAATTCTTTGATGGGAGAGAACTGAATTGTGAAGCTACCGCGGAAGAGTTGAAGATGATACAATATAATGCTCAAGCTTGTGATATCCTCTTCAATGGATTGTGCCCTGAAGAATTCAACAAAATCATCCGTCTTGAGAATGCAAAGGAAATTTGGGATACTTTGATTGATATGCATGAAGGTACCGACTCTGTCAAGGAATCCAAGTTGGATGTGCTTCAAAGTCAACTTGACAAGTTCAAAATGAAGGATGGTGAAGGTGTCGCTGAAATGTACTCTAGTCTTGCTCTTATCACAAATGAGATTGCCGGCTTAGGAAGTGAACAGATGACCGACAAATTCATCATCAAGAAGATCCTAAGAACCTTGGATGGAAAATACGATACCGTATGCACATTGATCCAAATGATGCCTAATTACAAAGATCTCAAGCCAACTGAAGTCATTGGAAGAATTGTTCCTCATGAGATGTCACTCAAGGATAAGGAGGAGCTCCATAACAAGTCAAGTGGTGCTTACAAAGCCTCGTGTGAAGCCCCCACATCATCAAGTGAGAAACAAACCTTCAATGAAGAATTGAGCTTAATGGTGAAGAACTTCAACAAGTTCTACAAGAATAGAAGCAAAGAGAGAAGTTCCAAGTCAAGGTCCTACAATGACAAAAGATATTCTAGTCGAGAGCGAAACTGCTACAATTGTGGAAGACCCGGACACTACTCCAATGAGTGTATGGATCCCCACAAGAGAAGAGAAGATTCTCCCAAAAGAAGAAGTAGAACAGAAGAATCACCATCAAGGGAGAGAAGGAGTAGGGATGATCGATATGAACGAAGACCCTCTCGGAGAAGCAAGGATTTGGAAAGGAAGGACAATTCATCAAGGAGCTACACAAAATGAAGACATCAAGCTCATGTTGGTGAATGGGTATCCGGCTCCGACTCCGAAAATGACTCTGAGAGAAGCTATCACTCCGACTCCGAATATACTCAAGATGAAGGTGTTGCCGGTCTAGCACTTGTGTCAACCAACTCCTACGACATATTTGATTCACCAAATGAAGGAATTGGAAGATGCTTCATGGCCAAAGGTCCAAAGGTATCACACCCCGAGTATGTTGATTTCAATAGTGATGAAGATGACTTGTTAGGTGATGAAGATGACTTGTTAGGTCATGATGATTTACTTGTTGACAACTATAGTGATGAATACTATGATGAAATGAATGACAATGATAAGGAGAAGATTGAGTCTCTAACTAAAGAACTAAACACTCTTCAGTTAGTTCATGAAACTATCTTAGGAGATCATCGAGAACTTTTAAGGACTCATGAGAAATTACGTTTTGAGAAGCTCAACCTTGAGCAAGAGCATGAGTTCTTAAAGGCAATCAATGATGATCATCGCAATAAAAGTTCTTCTTACATTGTCAAGCGTTTACTCTTATCCACTTACATGCCTCAAGTCAAGTCTAGTAACAAGAACAAAAAAGATTCTTCCTCTAGTAGTAACAATAATCATGCTAAATCCCATATTGTTGCTTCTAGTAGTTCTCTTGATTCCACTAATGATTCTCTTAGCCAAGTTACACTTGAGCAAGAAAATAGCTTATTGAAGGGGATCATAGAGAAAGGTGTTTAAAAGAGCCTTGCCAGGAATAAGCCATTCGAGGAAATTGTACGCAAGCAAGGAAGGCACCGGAAGAATGAAGGTATTGGTTTTGAACGAAAGTTCAATGCCAATGGAGTTGAGTGGGAAGAAGATCAATACCCCAAGACGAAGGTTGTTCCTCAACAAGAGAAGTATGATCCTACTTCTTCCAAAGGGACACAAGCTCAAGGTGATCTTCCACCACAAGACCACAAGCAAAAAGGCAAGGACAAGCTTCAAGAGGAAATTGATGCATTTGAAGAAGCTCCTAAGGCCTTGGTCAAGTGGGTTGCCACAACTACATCAAGTTCCACTTCATCAAGTACAACTACAACTCCGAGGATTCCCATCAAGAGGGTGTGGATCCCGAAGAAGAAGAACTAGAGAGTTCTTGAGGGTGACTTCGCCAATATACTTCACTCTTATCATTTTGGCAAGAACAAGTGCAATCAACTTCCACATCTTGCACTAGTTCAAGGAGTCACAAACCCTCTTGTTGGTAATACAAGGGACAAGGTAACCTAATGCTCTCATAGACATCATCTTGTGTGTGCATCACTCTATGTCTATGGATATCCTTGTTTGTTCCTTGTGGGACTAACCTGTGTAGGTATTGAAAGTGCAACTCACTCCAAAGGATAGCTCCGAATGATCTACATCAACTTAGAGCATCCACATCTTCAACACCTACTTGAAGTCATCATCGACAAAACCCAATGTTAGTTCATCCCTCTTAAGGGGGATATCACATCTAGGGGGTGCTTTACTCTAAGAATTGAGTTAAAGCAACTCTAATGGTGTGAACACAATAACGCTTTATGTAAAAGTGGTAACCCGACTTGTGCTTAAACGATGAGTATGACCTATGATCAAATGTTCTCATGTGACTCGTAAGTCAATATACTCATATATATATCTGACCTAGTCATCGCCAATTGCTTGATAGATGCTAGAATTGTTTGTGCATGCTTTGCCACATATTTCATTTGTCATTTTATTGTGTGAGAATGTTGGTTGCATAATTTACTCATTCGAGGACATCCACTTGTTGTTTTGATTGATTGGTTTCCTTTTCTTTTGGCCAAGTGGATGGACAAGAATGCCTAAGAACCTTCTCTAGCTATCTATGCTTTTCTCATCCCAAACTCTATTCATGCTACATCACAAAATTTGATCAAGTAAAATTCGAACCACTCTGTGTGAGGAGCACTCGGAGTCCCTGATTCGTCACAGACTTAAACTTCCAAAGTTCTTTGTGTGTTTCGGTCTGACCGATTCATCCATTTCGGTCATACCGAGATCATTAAGTCGATCTAGGTTTTCAATCTCTGTGCAACTGATCCGAACTTTTCGGTCACACCGAGTTTCGGTAACTGCTTGCAGTTATGAATCTCGGTGCCACCGAGTTGATCCACTCGGTCACACCGACAGGGTCAGGCTATATATATCCACGGGTCAAATTTTGGAAAACTTTCCGAACCTCCTCGCCCGCGCTTAGCCTGCTCTGCCTCCCTGGGTCTTCGGATCGTCCTCCTTGTCGCCAGTTGCCTCCTACCACTGGTCTCCGCCGCCATCAACGGGAATCATCCCCGTCGTTGCCGCCGTAGCAAGTTCATCGCCGAACTAGTGTATGGACTTGAACTTTGTGCTATTCTAACTCGGATTCCCCAACACATTGCTTTGCCATGAATCTTGCCACGATTAAGATCATTCTATCCATCGAAAACACTCCATAGTTTAGTCGTGAATTGAAAATTTAGGGTTAGGTTTTCGCCGAAACCATCTCGGACCGACCGAGTTGATGAAATCGGTTCCACCGATTTGGCTCAGGCCATTGCACATGTGATTCTCGGTCTGACCGAGAATTGCAAATCAGTCTGACCGAGTTTAGCACTTTGTGAAACCCTAGCAGTCTCGGTGCCACCGAACTGTGACTCGGTCTGACCGAGTTCACTAGTTTAGGTTCCAAAAGCTGCTTCGGTATCACCGAGTTTGCAAATCGGTAGATCCGAAATGCTTTCTGTGGAAAACTAAAACTAAGTTTTTAATTCATTCTTTTGCAAAAACCTCTATATTTTGTGATGCTCATCCACTCTACCTCATCTATAATCTATTAATAGGGTCTGCTGCCAATGTTTGCATCATGTCAGATCAAAGTGACAGTCAGAACAAGTCAGAGGAGCAGGTTCACTTGAGTGAGGGCACTAGTCCCTCTAGCAGCTCAGATGATGGAAGTAGGAGCACACCAAGCAATCTGCCAAAGGCTGTCACCAGGGCCAGCAAGAAAAGAACCTCAGAGTCAGAGGATAAGGACTATGTGGCTGAGGAAGAAGAAACCACCTCAAAGAGGAAAATCCTGAAGAAGGAGTATGGCACAGCTGCTGCCACCAAGACAGGAATGAAGCAAAAGGTTCCTGCCAAGAGAGCTCCAATGTCTAAGGCCAGAGCATCTACTCAAGAGACTTTGGGATCTGCACCCAAAGAGCAGGTTGGGGCAGAAAAGAAATGGAAGGAAAGGGTCAAAAAGACCATTGCCACAGTGCTTGGGAGATCCTCAATCATGAAAGACTCTGAAGAAGAGGAAGAGGAAGAAGATGCTACACCAGCACCTAAGGCACAGAAACTTATGGGAGATGCCATAAGATCTGGGGCTGCTCAATCTAAGCCCAAAGGAACTTCCAAGCCAGCTACTCCAAAACCCAAAACTGCACCAAAGAGGAGTACCAGGAACATTCCAGCTGCTGAGGAAAACAAGGCCCCAGTGCCTGAAACTGTTGCTGAAGAAGAAGATGATGAGACACATGTTTTGAGGAAGCTAAAGCCAAAAATCCCAGATCATAATGATGCTCATCCTGTAGCAGAAAACATGAAGATCAGGAAGGACTCATGATTGAGGATATGGAGAGAATCAGATCCATATGCCACCAGAAGGAGAACTGATGTGGACTACAGGTTCCATACCAAAGAACAGCAGGATTTTTATGAGACAGTGTTGCTTGACAAGAAACCAATAGTATGTGACATGAGATGGGTCAACTGGGAGTACATCAAGGAGAATGAAGAACATTATCCAGGAGTATATGACAGTTTCAAGGCTTCTGGAGTTGATGAGTTTGTGGCTCAAAAGCTCACAAGTGGAATGATGAGCTTATCATGTAGTTCTACTCCACAGCTCACTTCTACCCAGATGGCAAGATAGTCTGGATGTCTGAAGGCACTAGATACCAGTCCTCAATTGTAGAATGGGCTAAGTTGATCAATGCCCCAGAAGAGAGTGAAGATGACTTGGATGTCTATGCCAACAAGAAGAAGGATCACAACACCATGGCACACATGTACAAGGAGATCCCAGATGCTGCTCTTGAGACACACAAGTTTGGATCTATACATTACCTTCTGTCAGGCTTGACAACTATCAACTGGATCCTCAGGCACACTCTCTTGCCAAAGTCAGGTGATCACAAGATGATCAGAGGCCATGCAATTAACTTGCTTCACATCTTTGATGTCCCACAGAAGTTCAAAGTCATGAGCCTAATAGTGGAAACCATAAAGAGGACAGTTGCAGATCAGAAGAGGAGTTGTGGATATGCCCCACAGATTTAGGAGCTGATTAACTCCAAGATGGGCACTGGCACATATCTGCTAGACAAGGAGCACCTGCCCATCTATCCAGACTTTGAGGACAACCAAGTGGTCATGAATGATGATGAACCATCTTCTGTGCACGTTCAAGCAAAGAGGGAGAAGGCAAAGGCTGAGAAAGCTGCAAAGATGCCAACCATGGAAGAGGCATCTCAGTATCTTCTAAAGAGCAAGCAGGATCAGCTTGGCTACTTGATGGCATCCACTCTAAGGATTGAGAAAGGGATGGCCACCCTGACTCAAAACCAGGAGAGCTTGGAAAGGATCATAGAGCAGAAGTTCTATGACATGGATGTGAAGGTAACTGAGATCCAGTCTGTTGTGGAGCAACTTCAGGATGATATGCAGGAGAGGAAGGGCAAGACAACAACTGATGCATTTGCCAGAGTGCCTAGAGCTCAGAGATCTGCTGCAGTGCCTGTTCCAGACAACAGAGCAACTTCATCTGCACCAGCTACAACTTCAGTGCCACCAGCTCTAGCACCTACTCCATCAGCTCCATCTACATCGACTGAAGCCTTCGTTCTTGGAGTTATCCGAACACCACCACCTGAAGACCAAGCTTGAGAGACGATTTAGTGCTATGCATTTTCTAGGAACTTTTGGTAACTTGTTGCCAAAGGGGCATAAAAATGTATAGATCATAGGCTTCGAGAGAGAGCGTTGCTGTTTTTTATTCTCTCTTGCTTTGGTGGTTGAACTTTATTTGCTTTGCCTGTTTGAGATAAATTCTGTCTGTGTGATACTTGGATGATCATGTGTGTTTGATCATATGCTACATTAATGCTTGTTGGATGACATTATCATTTTATCCCTGTATGATCATTCACTTTGCTTGGTGATGAGTGCATGTATTTAATTATTATCATTTTTAGCGCTCCACCAAGATGTATGTGACATGGAAGAGTAACCCATGAGCCTAATTCTCTGTGCATTTGCAGTCGAAAGCAAATCATAAACTATGCACAAATTTAGGGGGAGCTCTTGCTTTTCACATACTTCTCAAAGCGACAATGTTTTTCACTCTTATTATCATTCGCCGAAGCTTTGATCTATATGTTGTCATCAATTACCAAAAAGGGGGGATTGAAAGTGCAACTATCCCTGGGTGGTTTTGGTAATTCGTAACAACATATAGCTCATTGAGCTAATGCTATTCCAAGATTACTATTTCAGGAAAAGCTCAATGAATGGCATGGAATGGATGAGGAAATTGGACCCCTCAAAATACAAAGGATAAAAAGATTGGCTCGAGCTCAAAGCACAAGACTCTACATTTTATATTTTAGTGATCCAAGATCACATTGAGTCTATAGGAAAAGCCAATACTATCAAGGAGGGATGAGGTGTTGCTTGATGAGGATCTTGGTTCATAGTGCTTAGTGATATGCTCCAAAACCCTCAACTACCTTCCCACATCCACATATGACCTAAACCAAAAGTCAAACTCGGCCCCACCGATTCTTTCTATCCGGCGCCACTAAGTTCAGATGTCATAGCCACTGCCACAAACCCAAGACAAATCGGTCTCACCGATAGGGATCTCGGTCACACCGAGATGGGGTTGTAATCTCTTTGTTTCCCTTCGTAACATTTCGGTCACACCGAGATGGGGTTGTAATCTCTTTGTTTCCCTTCGTAACGTTTCGGTCCTACCGAGATGAGCGATCGGTCCCACCGAGATTGCAATGTAAACTCTCTATTTCCCTTTTGTAACATTTCGTTCCCACCGAAATGAGCAAATCGGTCCCACTGAGTTTACCTGACCAACTCTCTGGTTAGCTTATTACCAAAATCGGTCCCACCGAGTTTGTGTAATCGGTCTCACCGAGATTATGTTATGCCCTAACCCTAACCATATCGATCCCACCAAGTTGCATCTCAGTCCCACCGAAAATCCTAACGGTCACTAGGTTTGCTAAATCGGTCCGACCAAGTCTCTCAATTCGGTCTCACCGAGATTGGTAAATTGTGTGTAACGGTTAGTTTTTGTGTGGAGGCTATATATACCCCTCCACCCACTCTTAATTCATGGAGAGAGCCATCAGAACATACCTACACTTCCAATACACATTTTCTGAGAGAGAACCACCTACTCATGTGTTGAGGCCAAGATATTCCATTCCCACTATATGAATCTTGATATCTAGCCTTCCCCAAGTTGCTTTCCACTCAAATCTTCTTTCCATCAAATCCATATCCTGTGAGAGAGAGTTGAGTGTTGGGGAGACTATCATTTGAAGCACAAGAGCAAGGAGTTCATCATCAGCACACCATTTGTTACTTCTTGGAGAGTGGTGTCTCCTAGATTGGCGAGGTGTCACTTGGGAGCCTCCGACAAGATTGTGGAGTTGAACCAAGGAGTTTGTAAGGGCAAGGAGATCGCCTACTTCGTGAAGATCTACCGCTAGTGAGGCAAGTCCTTCGTGGGCGGTGGCCATGATGGGATAGACAAGGTTGCTTCTTCGTGGACCCTTCGTGGGTTGAGCCCTCCGTGGACTCGGGCAACCGTTACCCTTTGTGGGTTGAAGTCTCCATCAACGTGGATGTACGATAGCACCATCTATTGGAACCACGACAAAAACATCCGTGTCTCCAATTGCGTTTGAATTCTCCAAACCCTTCCCTTTACATTCTTGCAAGTTAAATGCTTTACTTTTCGCTGCTCATAGACTCTTTGCATGCTTGATTGAATTGTGTTGCTTGACTTCTGCTAAGATAGCTAAAATCTTCCAAAGACTAAAATTGGGAAAAGGATAGATTTTTAATTGGTCAAGTAGTCTAATCACCCCCCCCCTAGACATAGTTTCGATCCGTTGTGCTAAGATAGCTAGAAGTAATTTGGACGGCACCCGTTGTTTCGGACAAGCCGTGGAATGTGATTGTTGGTGGAGGGGTAGTAAACCTTTACTTCTATCGCTTGGGAACCGCCACTAGCCTGTTTAGCATGGGAGATATTGATAACTGATGGTCGTGAAGTAAATGAGAAGGGTGCATGCCTCAAAATATCATTTACCTCTGTTTTAATAATTGAGCTCTAGCACCTCTGCAAATCACTGGTTACCTCTGCGAAGGGACTATCTATTTACTTTTATGTTGTTTCATCACCTTCTAAAACAAGCGCCAAAAACTGAGAAGAGCACAGTTGTCATGATTTATGCATTGTGTGTAGCTAATGTTGGATGCATCATGACTGGATCTTTTCTACCATGAATTACAATGTTTAGTCACTGCTTGAACTTTGGAGGTGCTCTGCATTTATGCACTACTAGGGAAAACCTTATACACAGAATCTTAGCAGCAGCGCGGCACAAAAAGAGGCGCTACTGCTAATTAGCAGTAGCGAGCTTAGGAAAACCGCGCTACTGATGTAAATTTAGTAGTAGCGTGTGATTTCTAAACCGCGCTGCTACAAAAATCACCGACAGTACACACCAACCTATGTTTACCAGCAACGCGGCGCCACGAAGCGTGCTACTGCTAATGCAATAGTAGTAGCGCGCTTTTTAGTCACGTCGCTGCTGCTAATTTTGAAATTGTCCACACGGTTGGCCTGTTTAGCAGTAGCACGTCTGAGGAAAAGCGCTGCTGCTATGCTCTTAGCAGTAGCGTGTTTTTCCTCCCACGCTACTGCTAAGACGCAGCCCCACCACCTTTTTCCACCAGTCCTCCCGTCCCCCATCTCCTCTCCTCCCTTTCCCCTACCTCCCACATCCTCCCTCTCTCACTCTTCTTCTTCCTCAATACTTCTCCCCCCATTACTCTCCCTCTTCTACCTACCTTTCTCTCTCTTCATTACTCCTAGCTAATTACACCACCTCCATTAATGCTTCTTCTTTCTATTTTTCCTTCCCCCTCCACTAATTGAAGTTGTCTCCTCCCAAATTAACTAGATAGCACTACAAAAAAAATACACTTCCTTAATGATACGTGTTTGTCACAGTAGGTCACTTTTTTTGTCTTGCATGTACATCCATGACAAATTTATGACAGAATCAAGATAGTCATACCTGTGTTGCCGTAGAAGTTTTCCATGACATTACCAAAATTATCATCACGGAAGTGTCCACTTCCATGACAATAAATCACGCGTTAGAGAAGTGCTTTCGTCAGGGGTGACCGACACGTGGCATCCACCGTAACGGAACGCCGTTAAGCTATCGGGTCGGGTTTTGGATCCGATAACCCGTTAACAGCCATGACCAATGGGGATTTTCCACGTGTAAAATCATAATTGGTTGGAGGAGACGCGTGTCAACTCATCCAATGGGCGAGATGCGCCTATGATATGTTGACACATGGACCGGCCCATGAAGTTTAATTGGGCCGGCCCAACTGAAGGCCCACAAGATTTTGCGGACCATAATGGGCCGGCCCAGCTAAAGGCCCACGAGATTTTGCAGACCATAATGGGCTGGCCCAGCTAAAGGCCCACAAGATTTTGTGGGCCATAATAGGCTGGCCCAGGTAAAGGCCCATAAGATTTTTGTGTGCCGTAATGGACCGGCCCAGGTAAAGGCCCACAAGATTCTTGCGGATCATAATGGGCCGGCCCAGCTAAAGGCCCACGAGATTTCGCCGACATTAATGGGTCGGCCCAGCTATAGGCCCACAAGATTTTGAGTACCCTAGTAGGCCGGCCCATTAACTGCCTGCCATGTTTTGGGCCAAATGTCGGCCCATATTTGATCCGGTCCATTAATGGCCTGCCACGCTCCGGGCCTAATAGTGGCCCATATGAGATCCGGCCCGTTAAAGGCCTACCACGTTCTAGGCCAAATTACGGCCCAGATCAGGTCCGGCCCTTTAAGACGCTTTGGGCTCAAATATGGCCCATATCAGATTCGGCCCGTCAACTGGACACTATGCTTTTGGGCCCACTTGCTAAAGGCCCACTTAGTAATTCGGACTGATATTAGTTTTGGCCTGTTAAGGGCCCGTTTAACATTTTGGCCCTATATTAGTTTCAGCCTGTTAAAATCCCGTCATATAGTTGGGCCTAACTACGGCCCGGTTTGCATCCGGCCTGCTCGCAGCCGATATCTGATTGGGCCAAACAAGGACCGAGACAATTTTTTGACCTGTTAAAAGCCCGTGATTTGATTCGCACAATCGTGGGCCGGGGTTCATTTTGGGCTGCTGCTGGCCCGTGAGCTGATCGACACGTTTCAGGCCCAACCTACATCGTGATTGCATGACGGCCCGATTATGTACCGTAATTTTACGGTTTGGCCGGTTTACTGCGAAGGCAGGATATATATATATAGTAAAATAACTGTAGCATCGTGAATAAGAAAAAACCTAGACTATACAATAAAGAAATTACGGCATATTACATCCACTGGGCATCAAAGTTCGCCACTATGATAATAAAGCACAAGCAGACAGCAGATTACATACACTGGGCATCAAAGATCGCCACCAGTGCAAATAAACACGCCGACAAAATAGTATACAAAACCGACAGCACTTCAATAGAGTTCAAGAAAGGTTAGCCCTGCTGGGGAGCTGCAGGGAAAGCAGCTGAGCAAGATGATGAGACTACGCTTGTTCAACACTTGTATCTTCCTCACTCTGAAAGATAAACAAGCAGACAGATGACAGGTTTTGCACATAAAAGTATTAGGGTTGACAATTCATCACATTTCTTACTGACGAATAAAGTGACACAGTTTAAATTTGCATTAACACAATATGGTATTGTTCAGGTCAAGACATGGCAGGAAATGACATTGTGAAGGAGTTGGCAGCTTCACGACACCACTAGATTACAGATCAAGAACTCATAAGTATCAATGGTTAGTGTGCTGTCAATTTATACAATTTTAGATTGGCAAACAAAGAGACGGTTTAAATAATAGAAGAATGATATGACATTGTTCATAGTTAAGACATTACAGAATATGACATTGTGCTATAGTGGGTAGGTTCACCACACCACTGGATTACAGATGAAGAATAGAAGCATACATGCAGTGCAAAAGAAGAACACTTGCTCTGTATAGTTTAATTTACATGGTATAAAGAAGGAACTTGGTTGTACAACTGAAAACTTAAATTGAGAAAGGACGAACTTTTATTTATGAACTACATATAATAAACTTTAAACAAGCAATTTTATGCAAACACCAAAAATAAACAGCTGTTGCAGTCATGCCTAACCAAATATATACAACAAAGTTTGAAGGCTTGAGATGGACAAACTTACATTATTCGTGAAGACAGGCTCTATAAAGGCCTTGTCCATGCTGATGGGGGGGGCAATTCAAGAAGTTTACCATAGAATCTTCTTCAAAAGCATTTCCTTTATTCTACATTTTGTTAAGAGTAAATATAGATGTGATAATATACTAAAAAATGGAGAATAATTAAGATAACATGAAGAGTGATGTTGCATAACCAAGTAGCAATAAATGTAAGTGCAACGATATAGGCAAAAGGTATAGCCAAGAGCAATGCACATCTAAACTTCTTCAGTACCAACCTTATGGTAAGAGTAAATATAGATCTGATGTGTAGAAAATGGAGGGCAAAGGAAAATAAGCTGCAGAGTGATGGTACATGAACAACTACCTGTAATTATAAGTACACTGATAAAGGACATCATGTACTTACAAGAGCTATGCAGAGCTAAAAAAACATTGGCATTGGATATATTCTACACTAATGTAACCATTCATACAGATCAGATAATTTGGAGTGGACAATTGATAAGCAAGCTATCATGCATACTGCTGTCACATAATGAACCAGGTATGTATGCAAGTACAGTGATACAGGACAACAGGTACTAACAAGAGCAAAGCAGCGGGCAGCATAGTTGCGATATCCTGTCGTTCTTGTCAAACCGGAGTTCTTCTTCGAGCAGATTTCCTGCAAAAAAGATCCGTAAGTCACGTGCGGAAAAGTAGAAGTTCAAATTGTCATGTGGTTTCATAGACAGTACCTCATCCTGGGGACAAGACCAGTGCATAACAAAGTTTTTGCATTCAATGTCTTCTAAATTTAGCACAGGAGACTTCACCGGAAATTCATTTATAGACTTGCCATCAAGGATAACAATTTCACACAGGAAACAGCTATGACCATGATTACGCCAAGCTATTTAGGTGAGACTATAGAATACTCAAGCTTTGCTCATCATGACTATCCAGATTGACCCTCGCCTAGTTACAACAATGTAATGTAAATCATTGATTTGTTCAATCAGCAGAAAACAGGAAAATAATAACCATGAATAATAGCACTTACACGTAAGTTGGACAGGAAGATGTGAAAATGGTGTTTGTCTTCACAATAATCTTTCCATGATGGGAATATATGCACGTAGTCCCTAACAACATTGAAAGCATTGTCTTTTAAACTGGGAATAAATGGAATGGGGTTCCAATCTGCAGGAATTGGCCATCTCTGCAATTGGGATAGGTCTTCGGCCGGTGGACTTGCTGTACTTTTTGCTAGAGTGGGATTTTTCTGTGGTACAGCTGGTGCTATGGCAAATGAAATCGGTATACCTTTTGCTGGAGTGTAGGTCCTGTGTGGTGGGGCTAATGGTGTGGCCAGTGAAGTATGGGTACAGTCTGCCAGAGTCGGTCCTACGTTTTGTGTCACTGGTTGTACAGCCAATATAAGGTGGGTGCTGTCTAATGTCTCCAGCCCTACCATGTTTTTCAAGGACTTTGCTGGTGCTCCTTCAGGTTCGGCAATCACCCTCTTCCTTTTTGATGTCTGATGCACCAAAACAGCATTTGAGTGGGAAAACATGGTACGATGACAGATGGAATATGTATTGATAATGGATGGGCATGGCATCTTGACATATATGATGAGTAAACTAAGCAGATGGCGGTGCAACAAAGTAGAAGAAATGCAAGACAACATATGCAAGATACGCACAATCAATAAAACCTTGCCAAATTAGAATAGGCACCTTGATGGGTGAACCGGACATGCCATCTGCCTTTGACTCCTCGAGGTTAGAATAGTCATTAGGATGATATTCTGAACAAGAATCAACAGGTGGGGAGCGTACGAGTTTCATTGCTTCCAGAATGGCACTCAATGCCTTGGTGCCAATTTTGTAAGTCATTGCAGTGTTCCACAATATTCTTCTGATGCGCGGATTCCGATATTCGCTGTAATTGCGTATGATATCTGAGAACCATGAAAACATAAATAGTTGTGAGATTATCTTTGTAATGCAGATGATATTCTAATATAGGGGCGCCCCTGTAAACACTTGTGTGCTATCACTGGATTCTGATGAGAGAGCTCATGTGTGCTGTAATATGGTGCGTGCATTTATATAATCTGGCAGAAGTACACAAAAAATAGGCTCCAGAAGTAAGGATAGCTGGCAGATGATAGGTTCATAATATACTGTATAGAGAGTTTATTGCCAAACCATGATAACAAGAGCACATAGCAACTAGGCAGACCATAGTGTACATAACAGGGGTACACCATAAGCAGGATATATAAATCGGGAAAGTGGAACTGGCTAGAAATTACGGTGTTGTATTGCCGCTAGTAATTGAAAGCCTATCGATCACATACAGGCCAGCTCTATCAGTTGTTAGACTACAAATGTCCCTGCTCCCCTTCCTGATAAGGAACATACTGTGCTTCCCATACAGAACACCGCACGGGCCGCCGGCCGAACCACCGGCCCCACCGCCTGGGTTCCTCCGCCACCCCCACCCCCGCCCCCACCCGCGTCGAGTTTTCTTCGTTCGACGAGGCCCCACCACCGCCCCCACAACCACCATCCCCACCCGAGCCCCTTCGATCGCATCGGCGAACTCCGGCGAGCTCTGAAAAATCGACTGACCCAATTTTGAAATTTAGTCTACTGTGATTTAACTAGTGTGGAATATAAAAGGGGAAAACCATGAGCATTGCGAGTATGGTGTTGAGCGTGCCATGGCGGATCTGAACGTGCAAACCGGACCAAGGTAACATCGCAACCAAGACAAGAAATCGGAGTAAAGCAGTGGCGATCTATTTTCTTGCTGCGATAAATAAGTTGAGCAGATACGAAAGAGTACCGCCTCTGGTGCGGCGCCGTGTACGCATCTGCTAAGAATTTGACGGTGTTGCGGTAGCGATGGCTGTCGACGGCGTGGAAGCAGATCTAGGAGGGTAGACGGTGGCGGCGGGGCGCGGTGGACGAGACAGTCGTAGGAGCAGCGCCAGCAAGGTGGACGACGACAGGGATGAAGCGAGAGGACGGGATGCAAGGATCCCGGTCCGAAGCCGTGGATGAGAGAGGTCCATCTCTTGTATTGGACGGCGGCGTCGGGGTATCAGCTCCGGCATGGTGGAGGAGGACAACGGTGCATGGGGTGGCGGACGGCGGCGGCAGACGGAGGAGGGTGGGGTGGAGAGGGTGTTTTGGTGCCCACGGAGTATGAATGGGGAAAAGGGAGGTAGAGAGTAAGGGGGAACCATGTATTCAGGGCGCGCTTGTCTCAAATGCGAGGAAATTTACAAACTTAGCCCTCATTTCAAATTTCTACCACATCACAGCAACACTAGTCGGCTGGGGATAGGACGGTAATCTCGCATACACTGAATATTTGCCGACGAGAGTTTGTTTTTGGCGCCCACCGTGTATGAATATAAATCAGGGAGAGAGTCGATTTCGGCCGAGGACACACTGTCTTTCGGCTCCCACCGTGTATGAATCCGGGTGAGAGGCGGTTACGTCACGTTGGGGTGAAATTACAAACCTACCCCTATCGAAACCTATAAAAATCCAGCATATAGGCTCTGCATGGCAGGGATAGTCAGTAGTGATTTCCATCTCGCAGATTTTGGTTTCGGGCGGTTACTGTGACTTTCCCCACTTCGTTCAAATTTTGCAGAGTGCACGTTTACCGTGCCAACTCAATTCGATTCCCGTTTGTATTTGTTTTTTTTCGGGCAGGATCCATTTTCAATTGGAATTACATTCTATATACATCATTTTTTTATATATACTTTCAAAAGCACAACAAAGAATTCTGCTCCTTTATATGTATAATATGATTTACAAATACAACGATCTCGAAATCTTAAGGTTGAATTCGAAAAAATTTAACCTAATTATGTTCTACTAAAATGTACGGATCATTAATATCTACATATTAAATAACATAGATGTGCGTGAATTCATATGAGTATGCATGTTTGATAGATCAATTTTGGTTCGAGTATGGATTACATGTATCATCATCTCGAATTCAAATATTTGAATCCCTTTTTTGTTCACTCCTTTCATGCCCATCTCTCTCGCATGCATGCTCCTTCAGGTAGCTATCACTCTCTTTTCTCCAGCTCACCTGCATGCTCACTTCATGTTGCTCCTATCCTCGCAAACATGGTCTCTCGAGGTCTCCCTTGAGAAGTGTCACACTCTCCCTATCATTATACATTACATGGTTTTCATTATCTCTCATGTCTCTACTATTCTCTCGTATCACTCGGTACCTAAGCTTTCTTTTTCACCGCCGAACACACAGTCTCCACTCGTCTTTCACTCTGTCTTTCTCTCTATGGGATTCTCTCACACACCCTATATGTCTCTACATATGACTCATACCACTAAAATTACTCTCTCTATCTCTCCTGTAGACACAACATTTGTTGCGGTCTCCTTTTCGTCTCCATCCCAGACTGACATTATTCATTTGTTTACCGATCAGACAACCCCGACTACCGTCTCCTCTCTCTCTCATAGACACACACACACAACTCCTGCTTCCACTCCCCTTCCCGACTACCGTCTCTCTCTCTCACACACACAAAACTCTCGCTTTCGCACCCCGACTCGTATTTCTCTCACAAACATTTATCGACTAGCTAGCCTCTAGATAGGTTTATACACCCGCACACTCGTGCTTCCACCATCGCATACATGTCTCTCTCCCACTCCTTGTATCTATGTAGATTTTTCTTCCCTTCTTGAGACACGCCCTCTCGATCGTGCACACACACACTATCGCCTCATTTTAAGTTGATACCTATCGCACACACACTCCTTGTGTCTTTGTCACACATGCACTCCGTCCTCCTCCACTCGCCCTCTCTCTCACACACACATGGGCTTTTTGCAACAACTAGCAAGATGCCCATGCGTTGCACGGAACATCAGGATGCATTTGTATGAGTATTTTATCTTGTGGGGGAAAAGGATGAACGAGGAAAGGCCTTATTAGCAAATGTGGATAGGGGTGTGGGTATCTTTTTGCAAAATTGCCATAGTTTCCTTCCTATCCGTCAGATATAGATCGGACAGCCTATATTGCAGGATGGCAGGCACACGATCATCACCGACAATGCTTATTATAAGAGTAGGGATAAAAAATAGAGTTGGTGATGATGGTGGGCCTGCCATCATGCAATGTAGATCGTCTGATTTATATCTGACGGATAGGAAGGAAAATATGGCAATTTACCCGCACTCTTCACCACATTTGCAGATAAGGCCTTCCCTCGTTCATCCTTTTCTCACACAAGATCCTGATGTTCCGTGCAACGCATGGGCATCTTGCTAGTAAGAGTAGAAATTAGACATATACCACTTCTCGAATCTTGAAACCAACAACATTCCTCCCTTATCTCATCAAAACCGCCAAAGGAATATATTTTGAGTGAAACATAACATATTTTTTGTGATATACGTATTTCAAAGCTAGACTTTTTTTTCTATCAAATTGGTGAATATGTATTAATCCAGTGGCAGAGACAGGCCTGGGGCAGCTAGGGCTTTAGCCCCAGGCCTAGAAACAACTTCCTTTGTAATTTCTTCATGCAAAGCATAGAAAATCATAGAAGTTTATCACTCAACATAGCACAGCCCTAGGCGTAATTTGCATCTAGCTCCGCCACTGTATTAATCTACTTTGATCGTGTGGCAACGCATTGGCACATTGCTAGTAGTTATTATAATTTTTTGGACACAAGACAAATGGTGGAGTACATATACGAAGAGAAGAGGCGCACGCACGCAGTCGGCCTCTCGCTGTCTCGCACACATGAGTGTTACGTAAAGGCGACGTTAACAAATAAACTCTAAAACCCTAGGGCCACAATTGATGCATTCGTGGGTACCGGGTACGTGGTGGAGCACCTTTGTAGGAATAGTCAGCTCGCGTGATAATTTGATCCGTAGGAGTTGATGGTCGGGACCACAGGTGAACGACTTGGAGCGCGGTGGCTCGCCAGTTGCCACAGATCGAGTAGCCATGTTTAAAATATTGTTTTTTTAGCGGGGTTAAGAGTTCCGATTTTCAATGGCGCGTTATAAGTAGTAAGTAGTTTCTAGAACGATTGGTATGGACCGAAAATGGAATTCATTGTACTACGTACCTCCTTGGCGTATGGTTGTATGGTTTGTTTTTTTCGATGGAGGTTGTATGGGTTTATGTTGTGAGATGTTGAACCTGGTAGTTCTAGGGAAAATACTATGGTTTAGATTTAGATGCTGGTTTTCTTTAATGAAAATCGGAAGGGGAAACCCTTCTTCGATTAAAAAAACTACTACCTCCATTGTGGTTTACTAGTCCCCATCGTACTTTGGGTCAAAGTTTGTCCACGAAATTTACTTGTAAAATGTGAATGGAAAACGAGATTTTGTTATACCCAAACAAAAAACGACTGGAGGGAGTGATTGATCTAACACGGACGCGACCTCTCATAGCGCACGCATTGAACCGACGCGCCGGCCAAGAGGGCCGCACTCGCTGCAGGCCCGGCTGAGCATGCCTCCTCGCCGCGTGCAACCAGCTTAAGACTGCCCCACCTACCTTCATTGAATCCACGTGTGTGCCGGCAACACGTCCTTCCGTGAGCCGGCAGGCATTTTAGAACACAAAAAATGACTAAAATATAATTAATTTACGCATGGTCTTGACTTGTTATGCTCGCACTCGTAGTAGGAACTAGTAGAGGATTTTCTTTATTTATAACTCTCCTCACATTTTTTTGGCTTTGAAGTGAAACATGGTTGTGGACATTATGTATGAATGTGCAGATATCTGTGAACATGAGTTTGATGTGGAAGTTGAACTTGGAATGTCGGGCTTGCGCGTGAACTATACCATGTCCAATGCTTCGTCTGTTATTGTTTGGAAAGTAATTGCTGTTATTACATGACCCAAAAAAACATTTTGTGCCACATCAGTAGATGCACGGACATCACAACAGGCATGCTGACTGGATAAACATTTGAACCTAGCTATTATGAAGGAAATTTTGTATTGACAACAGTTTGAGATAGCAGGAGACGCCTAGCCTGCTCCGCCTCTGCTAGCTTATTTCTGGCTTCTTCCATCTCTTCTTTGGCTTGGGTGAAGAGAGCGTCTGATTGCTCTTTTCACTTCTTCAGGAACTCAGCTACATTCTCAAGGGCTGCTGCACGCTTTCATTCAGCCTTTACTAATGCCACGAGGACACGAACAGCTAACGACTCCACCTGGCTTGTGTGTAATCCAACATCATCTGGGAATTTGCACCTTGTGTCTAATCCAGCATCATTAGGGAACTGGCACCTTGTGTGTAATCCAGCCTCATTTTGGAAACATGATCTCGAGGTTAACCATACTTCCCTCCTCGCAGGAACTGCATCCTGACATGAAGTTACTTCTTTTTTAGATCAATACTCAGAGCAACCTAGATCCATTTAGTAGAAGCCAGATAAACAGAACTCGGAGAAGTGAATTCAAAAGGAAAAAATAAATAAAAACAGAATACAAGGTGAGAACACCCACTTCCTACATCAAGCTAAAAACGAAAGCATTAGGATGATTAAGACTCTTCTTATTACACATCGAAGAACACCACGCTTAAGAGAAACAGAAACTACAACATATACACATCGAAGAACACGAGGCTACACGAAAGTAATTGAAAGGGTGTTACTTACCAAAGGTCGTTTTACAGGTTCGGTGCAGCTCCTCTTTAACTTGCCATGCTCCTTGAGATGTCCCGAATATCCCGTGTTTGGTCTTCATTGATCGTCTGCATGTTCGCACTTGTGGTTTTAAAATCTCAACATGGCAAGAAAAATATACTACTAGTAATACTCGCGCATCTTGTGGGCAACATTAAAGCACTCGTCTGCCATGTTAGAGCATCTCCAACAAGATAAACTACTCATACAAATGCATATTGATGCGTGCAACGCATGGGCATTTTTCTAGTTCTAAAAACCTTTCCATCATTTGCCACACTACTGGATGCAGATGAAAAACCTACCCAAGCACAGCGCGATACAGGAGCGACGCACAATTACAAGCTGATATTCTGTTGGACAATGGAGGCTATAACCAATTACTCTTACGGGAACAATAGCACCCATGAAATTTGAAGGGTAGGTATGAAACTGCACATGTACTGCTAAGTGATTCAATACACACATTACCAATCGAGGAGGAGAACGATGGTCGCGGCGGCCTCTGTGAGTCATGGTCGGCAACGGGAGTCAGTGCATTTTCCACGACGGTGGTACTTCTGCGCTTGGCGCCAGCTTCCGGGAAGCAGATCCGAGACCGTGGAAGACGATGCCGGGGAAGAGGCTCCGTGTACGACAACGATGGTGGACCGGCTCCAGTGTGGCGTACGAGGTCGTCGATGAGGCAGATGCGCTGCGGTGGACGAGTGCGCCGATGTAAAGGGGAGGAGCACGAAGGCTGCGATGCCGTGGAGAAGTCTATTTTGAGGTGGGGATAGAAAATGGGGAGTATTCAGGTGTACTACTCTGGGTGCCGGGGTGGGGTTGGCTGGATAGGGTGAACCTGAAGTTACGAAAACAGTCCCCTACCAAGCGTCATCTGTAGGCCTGTTCCGAAAGCTATGATGGTAACTTCCCACTGCTCGAATCAGGGTCGCGGGAGATTTTCCCGCCGACCTCAAAATTTTGTGACACTGGACTCCCCATGTGGCGTGTTGAGTGATTCGGCTAAGCAACTAGAGAGTACTAGTAAACTCTGCATATTAGGTTTGACCGAAGTCAAACTTCCTAAAGTTTGACCAAGTTTATAGAAAAATATAAATATTTACCATAACAAATATGTATGATGTGAAAGTACATTCAATAATGAATCTAATGGTATTTATTTGTTATTGTATATGTTAATATTTTTTATAAGCTTTCTGAGAGTTTACAAAACTTGACTTTGACCAATGCTAATACGCGGACTTAAATAAAAACGGAGGGAGTACACATTTGTTTTCTTAGTTTGTAATGAACTAATCATTTGTTGAAATTGTAAAATAAATATATTAGGCTATTGACTTCGAATGTAATGGTCTATACAATTCAATAGTTACAATCATTGTCGAATCCCAAGATGTATACAAGGTCTATAGTACTTCACAACATGCTCAAACTCACATAATCCTAGTCAAATGAGAATCTAAATGCATTTCATAGTTATTACTTTGTAGGATGCAACAAGAACAACCATAACTCTACATCAGCCATTATAGAAGCAACATTTTGACATATCCCAATGTGTGACTGAAACGTGCAGAGAGAGCTTTTGAACATGGAGCAGATAGGGCGGGAAAGATTGTATGTATGTGGACAAGAGAGTAGGAACCAAACCTAACGAGACAGGGAGCGAGAGAGAGAGAGAAAGAAAGAGAGAGGAAGAAGTTAGGTCTGTGAGAAAGATGCATACATGTAATATACATGAGATGCGTGTGCATCTGGATTCTGTATACGTGGAAGGAGAAGAGACAACATGTTTGATGACAGAGAAGGAAAAACATGGACGAGAGGGGAAGGATCTCGTGGGTTGAGGGATTGACAATTTTGTGCGGGGGAGAGAGGGATTGGTAATTTTGTGCAAGAGAGAGAGAGGGCGGGGGGAGGAGTCAGTCAGCCATCGTCACATCACCCTGCTTCCAAATGACCCCGCATTCTCTAGCGCAGTGTGGTCGCCGTCTTCGACTTGCTCGTTGCCCTCTTTGAAGATTGAGGTGTTGTGCATGTTGGGGTGCAAAGAAGCACAAGCGAGAGTGGTCGCTGTATAACCTTGGATGGGGATGAAATGTGTGCTCGGGGGAGTGTGTGTGTGTGTGTTGTGCTACGTGCCTCTCTCTCTCTCTCTGTGTGTGTGTGTGTGTGTGTCAGATATTGAGATAAAACAAACCTAAGGAGAGAAATGGGTATTGACGAAGAGATTGTGCGGGCCTTGAGGTGGGCAGGGGCCGGGTGAGGGTGTCAAAATGTGCGCGTTGATGCATGTGTTGCATGCAACCGTGCGAGGGACGGACGAATCGAGAGAGATGGTTGTTGTGTTACGGATGCTCCTCTCTCTATCTCTCTCTCTCACACACACACACACACACAAGTAAACTAGAAGACCCATTCTCTCATGTATACACAACGTATCGGCATCTGTCTATGTCTCACTCATGCATGATCATTTGCAAATTCACACCTCTCAATGTCTGTATCACACGCACACCGTCTCCACATTGCCCTTCCGCCACAACACACATATGGACACATACACACGTTCTCTCTCAGTCACACACACAAAATCAGTATTAAAAAAACAGGGCGCACCTAAAACGTCCAAATCCAAATAAACACGAACTACAGCTAAATTCAAATATATGGAAATATTGCAGCGTCAAGAACTTTCACAAGAAAAAAAAGTTGAGTAAAACTCGAGGATTGTTTTCACACACACAAAAAGGTTTGGTGGATGTCCTTCGAGCGCGACACGGTGACGCACCGTTCGATCGACCGCGCGGCCGCGGTTCACGTGCTTGCACAGGATTCCGTATCGTGGCTGTGGTACTAACTAATAAAAGCGCTGCCTAAGTCTAATGTTTACGTGTACTAGTACGGTTTTCTTTTAAGTTTGACCAACCTTATATTTAAAACTAAAGTAAGCTCCCACACACGCACTCATCAATATGCCGCCGCCATTGCGCATGCCGGCGCCCGCCTGCTCCGGCCAATAATTTCTTGCCCATCACCGCCGTGTCGCCGCCATCCCTGTGCCATGAAGCCGAAGGCTCACCCGCTCACATTGTCTGCAGTCCCTCCTCGCGATGTCACCGTGCTGCCAAGCACGCGAGCAGCCGGTGGAGCCACGTCTATGGACGCATCATACGAAGAGGAGGACGAGCGCGTGCTCCAGCACGCCGGCAAGGAGGAACTAGCGTGTCATTGTCGTCTCCGCCCGCGCGCAGGAGGCGCGCATGGTGGCTGTCACCGCGGTAGCCGGTCGCGCGCGTCGAGCCCGCAAACCGGGTGCGGACGCAGAATCTACCTTCGAGACCTTGAATGCCACGTGGATCCTGCAATGTGAAGGAGCAATTTGGGTCAGTCGACTCATGTGAGCCGTTTGATGCAACATGGATGGCTAGAAGGGCTTCTTCCACCTCTTCTGTCGTCTTCTTCCTTCGCTCCGTCGAACTTCTTTCACAAATCGACTGACCCAAATTATACTACTAGTACGAACGTATTAAGTACAGTAGGAACATGAAGATACGAGCAGTAGTACCAACTGCAAGAAGAACAGTAGTAAGACATAGTACTAGTACTACTGTACGTACTAAAGAGTTCAAATAACAAGAAAGAACATAGACATAGTTCTGCTGGGGCCTCAGCACAACACACCCTTGAAAATAAACTAATAAGCAACTAGTCCGCTTGACACTGAAGTAGAACCAGCATGAGCGACGGCACTGCCACCTATTTGGAGTCCGAGTCCATGCCCTCGACTTCGTCCTCGTCCCTCTTCCTCGTCATCTTCGCCGATGCTTCTTTGCTTGAACCGGACACTGAGCTCTGCTTCTTCATCCAACCCTTGTAGATATTTAAACAAAGGTAGGCATCCATTGCTGCGTACAGGATGTGATCTTCATCTAATGTCTTCGACTCCCATGCATGATGAAACTCGTGATGAGGTCTCTTCAGTTTAGCATACGAAGGATCAATCATGGCTGCTGCCAGGGTCAGCATTGAAGGTTGAGAGGAGGACACCAGGCTTGCCTCCTGGAGATCGAAGGGCTGGCCTACAACGAGACCTATCCGACGCAGGACGTCACTGTCGTTCTTAAAGCCTACAGTAACGAATTTCACTCTTTTGTCCTTGAGGAAGTTCTTAAAATCCTGGCACTCAATGTTTGCATGGCATATGTGGTAGACCAAGCAAACGTTATGTACGCAAACCTGGATCACGGCGGGCTTCTTCCTCTCTTCGTCCTTTAGATCCTTCTCTCGTCCCAGGATTGTGGTGTACTCAACATCTAGCCCAGCGACCCACTCATCCGTTGAACTGTTGAACATGCGTAGGAAGCGAGCAAGCCATGCTTTCACTGTCTCGGATCCACGTGTGTAGATGATGATGAACTGATTGCCGGTGATGGCCCTAACCTGGTACTCAGCGGCGACCATGGAGATTTGGGAAGCCATGGATTTTGGAGGAGGGTTAGGAGAAGTTGAACTGTTGTACCCCGCAGAAAAACTGGGAACAAACTAATGTGAAAGGACGGGACGACTGGGAGCGAACTGTTGTAAGGTAGAAGACGGGGACGAGTAGGGCGTGCGAACGGCGTGGGGTTGCTGGCTTGCCCGGTGGATAAACGGCTGCAAGCCCCCAAAGAGTTCTCGAGAACTATGCGGGACCCACTAGATGTCATGTCTACTAGACCCATATCGTAGGCCTGACGGTATAGCTTCTGCCTGTTCGCACGCCATGCCGGCGCGTGGATGTAACTTAACTTAATTCCATCAAACGTCGTGCCTCCCACGACCTTCGCATCCCTCACGCGGTCGCGCCCTTGGAGACTTCGGCCGGCTATAAATGAGCAAATTTTTTTTGCCTTTTTTTAGACAAGCAATTTTTTTGCCTACTCTGCATGCATGATACTCCCTCTCGTCCTTTTTACTCCAGTCAATCGTTTGCAAAGTGTTTGACCAAATTTATACTTTTTTTGAACACCACCTTATATTAATTAACCAGCCACACTAGTTCACTCATTCGATACAATATTCTGAAAACACTTAGGCGCGATGCATTAACTTCTACCTCGTTTCTTGTTTCTTGACATATCAACCAATAGGAGACATGGGTGTGCATGCTTTTAATGACTTGAGACTACCAAACACGACATGCAGTGGTTAGTTCATTGCATGCAATGCTATTAATTAGCAACTAAACATTAAGATCTCTCGTTTTCCCCTCCTCCTTGGTCATAGTGCACAATCTAAGATGACTTGCTCACCTAGACGGAGGGAGTACTGATTATAATGAGTATAAGAACTACGTTTTATAGTGAGTGTAAAAATATTGATTTGACATTGTGAATGTTGACACATTGTGGAATAGTTTTTGAAGTCTGCAAAAGTACTCAACTAGTGATGTCGTTCTCCACAAAAAAATGTGTTTACCAATGCATGCATGAACACTAGTTACTCTAACCCCCTCTCTTCTTTAATTCTTTGCCACATCAGCATGTTTGCTATTCCCGTGTGCTAAGATACCACCATTATGGCCAGCCTTAATCATCGCATGCAATAATTTAGTGCACCTTGAAATATGAACATGTGTGGGGCGTGTTTGTTTTTAATGACTTGAGACTGTACCTAGCCCGGCATGCAAGATGACTTATTATGCACCGTTCCCCATACCTGCAGGAAGCCCATTCGTCTCCAAATCTTTTCCTCTCCATGTGTGGAAATAATATGCCTACCAAACTCTCCTTCTCCCTCCGGTGGTCCCACCACTCCACCCCGTGTGAAAAATTCTGCATTCATGACTCTCCTCCCCCCCACGCTTGTCCAATCCGTTGTGACCAGCAATATTTCCACCCCTTCGCACCCCCGTAATTTACTCCAACAAATATGCCCACGTAGCTGTTACTTAACTGCAGGTGCATTCGGTCACTGACATATGGGCCCAACATGGGTCTGGCCCACATGTCAGTGACGCAACTGGACCTGCAGTTAAGTCAGTGCAACTCAGTCCATATCTTACGTAGGTGTGCCATCGCTCGCTATAAATACTGCGCCTCCCACGACATCGCTATCTCCTCCCCCTCACGTTCACGTTCATCGCTATCTCCTCCCCCTCCCTCTCACGTCGACCACCATGGCATCGCCCCTCCCAAGCCCTAGGAGCCCCTCGCAGCACCGCGCGGATGGTCACGTGTCGCCGTTCCGTTCCTCGCCTCCACTAGTCGAGGAGGACGCGTCGGTGTTCCGCTCCTCGCCGCTATGCGACGCGTCGCCATTCCGTTCCTCGCCGCCACTAGTCGAGGAGGACGCGTCGGCTTCAACTCCTCGCCGCGACGCGTCGAGGTGGACGCGTCGGCGTTCCCAATCTCGCCAGCACACGCGCCGGAGGACGCGTCGGCTCCCCGCTACGAGGAGAACGTCGCGGCGCCCGCCGAGGCCCCCAGCCTTGAGGAGCTTTGGAAAGAAATGGATGTCGCCTTGTGGGAGGCTTTGCCTCCAGCAGAGCGCACCAAAATAGAGGCGGAGAAGAAGGCCGAGGAAGAGAAGCGCACCGCGGAACAAGCTACCTGGGAGGCCTATGTCGCGTCCGAGAGAGTCAGGCAATTCGCTCTTTGGCAGAAGGCTCGTGCGAGGACCGTGAGGGTGGCGGAGGACGCCCATGCCGACGCCCTGAGTGCAGTCGGGCCCAAGCGCCTCATCTACGCTTGGCGGTACGTGGACCGGGTGCACGCTTCCAGAAAGGAGGAGTACCTATTGGCGTCGGATCACCACACCGGTGAGATTGCGCTCGCCCGCCGGCAAGCTGCCAATCAGCACCTCGCGAGTTGCGAGGCTGAGGAAGAGGCGTTGTGTCGGCGCGCTGGGAAACGGCCGCGCACCGGGGCACTCTTGGCGCGCCGCATGCGCTCCTGCAAGCGCCGTGGCTTTTAGGATGAGTATAATTTTTGTTTCGTAAGGCAATCTCATTAGTTTTGGGACGCAAATGATAAATCCCGAACGTTCATGAATTTTTAGCGTCCTTAATTAAGTATGTAAAAGGGAAAGTTTGGAAACCTTGTGTATTCGTATGCATTTTGCAAGTACGTGCATATAGCACAAACTTTACTATATACTATCACACTACACGTCTCTCTCGATATATGCTTGCAGACTGTGCTACTCCCTCCGTCCAAGTCAATAAGTCATCTTCGGTTGTGCACCGTGACCAAGAAGGAGGGAAGACTTATACACCTAGACGGAGGGAGTACTACTATTACTTATGTACGTGCAAATGCACGTTTTAACATTACGATGCGGTTTTTGTAAAAGTGGAAAAACAGCACTAGTCAAGCTTGTGAAACGACTCAATGCAAAACAAATGCAAAAATGCTCGTTTGATTGTTTACTTTTAGCTTCCTTCTCGGTGGTTATTTCTCTGTCGTACTTTGTACGGAGTATCTCACTGGTTGGAAAGGCATGCAAATTCCCAAACTGCTTCCTACACCCTGTATCGAATTTTTTCCCTAACAGGTTGTGCCGTGCAACTGGAATTCCAACTTGAGTACTACTACTAGTAGGAGTACCAGGGGCCAGTTCTTTTAGGCTTCTAGATTTGTAATCCCATAACTACTACCTCCGTCCTGGTTTATTGGTCCCCATTGTAATCTGTGTCAAATTTATGGTCAAAATTTAGCACAAATTACAATGGTGAGGAAAAACCAGTTAAATCTTTGGTTAAAATTTAGCACAAATTACAATGGTGAGGAATAAACCAGGATGGAATAGTAGTTTAGAAGCCCAAATAAATGAGTGAGGCGCCTTATTTTTACTCTCCACTGTGACTAGTCTTGTGGGAAAAGCTGGGGAAGCCACAAAAAGAACTGGCCCTAGGAGTAGTTGCTAGGGATCGAGTGTGCGAGAGGAACCGGAGAAAGTAAATGCAGAGAGATGAAATGCAAAAAAGACGGAGGGATGTGATGGTTGCTTGTCCGTTTATTTTACCAGGCCACTGTTTTGTGATATGACGGCTTTACTGCCGCGCCACGAGCGGGGTGAGAGGTGAGACTCCCGTGCAGCGCCGCCCTCTACACATACTACTACTCCCTCCATCCATTTTTACAGGGCCTAACTTGTCAATCTTTCGTACCAAGGCATGTCCGCAAAAAGAGGAACTGGTTTTGGGACTAGTATCTGGATCCCGTGTAATGTTGCATGCAGCCTCCTTTGAATGCCTAGCCGCTGGCCTCCCTTCATTTAATCCCTCGCATGCAAATTACTCTCCTCCCTTTTCTACATGCATGCCCAACAATAACTCCTCAAATCATGCATGCCTTGGCTGAAATATAGAGCTCGCTCCTCCTTTGAAAATATGGTGGTGCTATCCATGCATGCAAATCAATGCGACGGCCAGAGCATTTTCATGATGAAGGGACCACGCACGACTTTCAAGAGAAAATTAAGATGGAGATGCCTCGGTTAGTTCATTTGGATAGGTTTGTTTGGATATTATTTCATCTCTAGAGCCCACAAACATCCGGGTGAAATAGATAAAAAGTATCTTTTGCAAACAAAAGCGTTCAACTGTTCAACCTGCATCCAAAACTTGTGAAGAAATAACTCTTATTGTGCTTTGTAGGAAATGATCTTCAAGAATTAGTTTTTGAGTATCCATTGTTATACATGTTGGCTACAGATGACATGGCACTTTCTTGTAGCAAACAGTTGGCTATACTATTTAAGTATTAACCATGCCCTTATACACCTACACGGAGGGATTAAATCAGGATGACTTGGGAGGGGCAGAGGATATGTAAGAAATGGTTCATCATAAGTCTTTCACTAGTACTGTAGTAAAAATTCATACATGGAAGATTCTAGACTAAACCATAAATGGATACAATTTTATTCATGCGCGATACTCCAATAGAGCAAGATCATGCATGGAAGTCTCCACATGCTTAGACAGCGGATTACATTGAGCGAAGACTAATGATCAACATTTAACTTGAAAATGCAGATGTCCAGGTGAACCTCCTTGGAGTCCCCGTGCACATTGTTGGAGTCCAAATAACACCATGGGTTTTCCATGTCCACATCGACGGGAAAGTCCCAGCTCCGCAGAATCCAAGTATGCTCGGCGTAGCCAGTGTCGCCACCCACGCGTGTAGGTCTCTTCTTCTCATGCTCATACAAGTGGTAGAAGAGCTCACCTTATAAAGGCCTACTAGCCAAATTCTAACATCGACCAGGCCGCCCATGAAACGTGAGTGGCTATAGGGGACGTTGCGCCAGTTGAATATATGAGCAAGTTACTACGAGATTTAATCCTAATAAGCACAAAATAAATCATGACGGCTATAACAGAGATGAGACTAATAATGTGGACTAGCATAGTAGTAGGATACAGAGTAGAAACATGAATTCTACCATGATTTCGAACAGGAAGGACAGAAACACATACGGTGCAACGGGAGCAGCACCGTTGGCGTTGAGGTTGTCACCCATGTCCAAACACCACGTAGACACGGTCTTTCAGCACGGTTTGTAGTTGTTCCATGCTCGGGCATTGAAGTTTGTAACTATTTTAGATTAGAATATACTACTCCTCCGGTGCTAGTAGTAGAGCAGAGTCCTACTCTACTACTCTACTCAAGCAAGTTAGGGCATAGCACTGCTGGGTGTAATAGTATTGTGATCACTCAAGCAAGTTGTCTGGCATCGACATGACCCTACGCTGCTGGTATGTGTCTCGTAAGTCAAGCGGCGTGATGTAGTCATCATCACCTGTCCACTTCCCGCAGCACATATTCACTTCTCCATCTTTGTCCGCACATAATCTTGTCCAATGTTCCATCCCCACTAAGGCGCCTCCCCCCCTCGTCCGAAACCCAAGCACTAACAATGGCAGAACTGAGCAGCGTCCGCCGAAAGAGTGGCTGGAATTCGCTCCCCACAGAGGTAATCAAGCTCATTGTTTCGCGTGCGGACAATCTCAGTACCATGCCGCTAGCCGCGTGCTCGTCAGGGTTGTACCGATTACTCAAAGCCCTCAGGCGGGAGCTTTTTAAGCCAGCTCCTTGCTTGCTGATGCCGCCAGATCTTCAGAAACGGCGTGTCACGCAGCATAATGATCATAGGGTGGCGAGCATCAACCCCCTTGACTGCGATCCGATCCCCGTCAGCCTCAACTACATTAACGATATGTACTGGGTCGGCATGAACACGTCTTGGATGGTGCTCGTCGACGGTCGCGACAGCTGGATGCTCGTGGAGGTCTACACTCGGCGATTGATCCCCCTTCCTTCGATTAACACTGCACTGCTTTGGCACCGCGGCCCAGAATACTCGGAATCTTACAGTAGCCAACATGATACCAAGTTTTATTTGCTCAACATTGTAATCTACCAAGTGCCCACAAGATCTGCGAATTATAAAGAATTCAGGCTAATTGCGTTCTTCAACCGTGGTCTCGCCTATCTGACAGGTCACTACAGTAAGTGGATAAATCTGCACGTCCATCGCAGGATCATACATCCTCCATGGTTCTCTGATGCAATTGAACACAAGGGCTTCATTTACGCTGTCGACTCCTTCTATGGCCGGACGTATTGCTGGCCTACTCCAGTCATCGCTACAAACGGCTGTTACAACAGTATGTTACTTTCCTATGATATCATGATGGCTTGCTTATATTACTGTCAACATTTTCTGAAAAAATATTCATGCTCATAACATGTTGTTCTTAAGATTAACTAAACCAAGAGCCCTTTTTTATTTGACTCCAACTTGATATGATGTTGTAGGCTGCCTAGTGTCCCTACCCTTCCTAATCCCAGAACCTTTCAAAGAAAAGCGGCATGGCAGTTGCAGGTGGTTCATGGCTCGATCAGACGACGGCGAAAGATTGATGATCGTTCGCACGTACCGGACGTGTTGTTTTGCGGAATACAATCACAATCACTGCAAGGTCTTTGAGCTGGATCCCAGCTTCTCTGGGCCTTCAGGAATTTTTGACTGGAGGCTGGTAAGTAGCCTTGGTACATGCTCTCTGTTTGTCGGAATGAATTATCCTATTAACTAGGAGATAACCGACGGCAAGAATCATGATGGTAGCGCGGTTTCGTTCATCAGGCAAAACTATGTGTACACAATGTACCATGCGTCTCGGCATGCACCATACCCTGATATGTGCCGCCACGCTCTGTAGCCCAAAGTAGGAGAGAGGGTCGCAAGTATTAGACTTTGACATGCTGGCTGGAGTTTCCCCAGTCAGGCACCCATCTGGTTCAAGCCGTCAGCCAATCTCCACAGCTTAATAAATAGTAACGTCTAACTGAGCCAGTTAGTTAGATGCGTACACTTGGTGTAGTAGGAACTTTATTTAGTTTGATGCAAACACTTGTTCTTTTTTGGTAGCCCTTTTTGTAATGATGGATGATGTTTTGTTTGGAAGAGAGAGATGCGTCTTCATTCTTCTGGCCTGCTTACTGCTTCTGTTGCACCCCCAGCCCTGGTTGCTGCTGCTGTTTTCAATGTAAAATCAATAGTATATTTCGTCTGTTGGTTGAATAAATGTGTTGTTAGAATGACAAACACAATGTTTTGGAAGTCGTTGCACGGTTCGATCCTTTAGTGCCCCGTACCATACGTAGCGCATACTATTTATCGTACGGAACACATTTTTTTTGAAACACGGAACACATTTTCCACTTGTTGATAACATGCAACCCACTGATAAAGGCCCAATAGAGAATCCCATAATTAACTAGAAGGGAGGCTCTCACATGAATCAGGCCCAGGTACATGCTCATGGTCCCCTAAACATAAATAAGTAAATAAATGAATAAATAAAGCTAAATGCTGATGCACCAGTTCTTTGGGAAAATAGCTAGCCCAGTATTTCTTTTTGAAGAATAACCAAGCTAGGCCTATTTGTTTTCTCCGAATTACTGGGCTGCAAATCTTTCAAGACGAGGAGGAATGCATTCCGGCCTGGCTTAAGAGTATGGTCAATGTCTGTTAAAAGTAATATCAAAAGGGGTTGAAAATTCCAAAAAATTTATAGCAAATGGGATATAAGTTTCTTTTTTTGTTTTTTTCTTCATTGATATCTTATACGTATTTCATTGGATTTAACATGACATCTTATCTTATATTTACTAATTGGAGGCACCTTTCAAGCCTTTTTATTAATCCACATCATCAAAATTAATTATACCGTTGGATTAAATAATTAACGCCTGAGATAAAAAGAAAACATACGTAACACTAATGGTCCTATAAAAAGGAATATGGCACGTTCAAAATTGGGCAAACAAAAAAAAGCATCCATCGTCTCCTTAAAAAATGATAGCCTCCTTCCATAAAAAAACTTCAGCGATGAAAAGGAAAAAATAACAAATCTATTTGATTGCCCTTGAAACTCCATTAATAAAATCTTCTCCCACGAAACAAAACAAAGAAGGCATCCATTGGTTCCTTAAAATAAGGCTATTCACGTTGGTAAGTGAAGATATTTTTTCTTGGCAGATATGCTGCAATTAATATGTGATTTATGTCCAACGTGATTACTTAAGGAAAGAGGAAGTCAATAACAAGCTTTTTAGGCATGTATCTGTGCGCTCAGAAGAAAAAGGATACCAGCACGCTTAAAAAAGGAAGTCCATCTATGCTACGATTTTTTCCCATGGCAGATAGCTACAAGTCATACGTGATTTATGTCCAACATGGTAAGTTAAAAAGTGTCCATAACGTCCCCTCGATTTTTTTTTCAATAACGAGCATTTTAGCGGGCATCTGCATGCAAGTTCAAGATTCCATCTATGCTACGGTTTTGTTTTTCGTTGGCAGATATGCTACAAATCATACTCATACATGATTTAAATCTAGCGTGCTAAGTTTTTTTTAAAGCCTAATGTGATAGAAGAAATAGTACTACTCCTGCACGTACGTGTAGAGGGACATGCGTCCATTGCAAAAAGGCATATATTTACAAATAGAATATAAGCGCAACGTGTAGGGCCGTTGCAACATGGTTCAAAGAAAAAAAAAGATACGAGGGTGTCCTGCTATAACCGGAAATGGAATTAATTCACCAACCAAATATTGCATCGTTGGGATTTTTTACGTGCATGTAAAAAAAGAATGGATACATGAAAAGTGATAGAGGTTTGATCGGATAAGAGTTCACTACATTTTTAATGTGAATTTAATTTTTAAATTCAGATTGGACAGGAGATTCTTTCAATCATCTCAATTTCCGTGCCCAGTCACGTTGAATGATGCACTGAAGGTGGTGTGTCGATGGTTCGCTGATGCGGAGCAACTCAATCTCTGCCGGTTCCGGTCCTCAAGCCAGTTTGTCTAGCGATCAAGTGGTCATTGTCACAACATACAATATAGATGGGTATTTATCCAAAGGATAGACATTTCCTCTACGCACATGCATCACCATACTCGTGCCCAATATTCGGTCCGTCCGATCGCCATGCCCTTCTTCATCCTCATTATGTACTTCCAAAAAAGATTACATTTCTCTTGGCCTAGGGAGAAGACAAGAGTCAAAAAAAATTGGATTTGTTAGTCTCCTCAGATAACTATGGCTGTTGACGGCTGTTTTTCTCAACAAATGATATCCCCATCACTGTCAAGTGTGCTCTCCAACCTGCATGTCCATCGGTGAACTACGAAGGATCCTAAATCTAGGTGCCGCAAGGGATGATGAGGGACTGAAGCGACGTTTGATCTTCCACTTTGTCAGGATCGCAATGTCTCCCTCCCAACATCCATTGCCAGCTTCAAAGTACACCTACATTTATGATCTAACAAAGGCCAACTATAAAATCCATCCTCTAACAATTCTACGTGGCTTAAAGTTCTGAGCAGACTACAATCTAACGATGATAATGGTCAATGCAGTGTAGGATGAGGTGTACTGATGATTCTGTAAATTTGATCCTGTTGTTGTCCTAATTGGTACAGTGCCCATTGGCAAACCTACAGCGGCCAGGAAGCTCAACAGTTGATCTATCTAATGTCCTCGAGTTCGTCGTTGCTCTTCCATGTCCACATGCAAGTAAAACCTATCCTAAAATTTGCTGAATGTGTTGCTTGATTTTTAGCCTGTTGAACTCCTGACAACCTCCATAATTTATCATGATACGAAGCATTTGATCATGTGAAAACTTACTATATACATGCCTGTTTATGAGCACACTGCACCCGATTATGTTATAGAGGAGCGCACCAGATTCAGCTGCATCTAATGTCGCCATCTCCAAGGTAGTGGTGTCAAGATGCATATGTTTTGAATCATCTGGAGTGTCGATTAGTATTATGTATTTTTTTAAAGATACATTTCTTTGCCATGGATGCGATCTGTGAGTTACACGGTTTTACATGATTCTTTGGAGGTTCAGATTGCTAATACATATTTGCATATATAGTATGTCTATGCATTTTTTGTCCTTACAACAAAGAAAATGTTAGTCATTAAACCAGCTATAAATACACATATATTACTATAGCCACGAAAAAACTTTGATGTATCATGTGCCACAAAGATCTCATGTAAACACATGATTGTCGATGTGACATATAGATATGTATATATAGTATGGATAGAAAGTATTAAAAAATTCCATCCATCTTAATCATATAAGAAATTTTTAAGACTTTGTTGTTAGAGACAAGAACTTCTAACCTGAATAATCTATGGTATAATGAGAATACACAACAATCTTTTTTAATATGTATATTATTTGCAAAGATATCGTGTATGTTGATAGAAAGTTGTGCATGTACGTTTCCATTATTGCGTATAGAAACAGACTCTCTATAATTCTATGGTGCTTCCATGGCCAAAAGGAAGATGTATATCTTCTTCAGGCAGGGTAAGAAAGGAAGATATATGCTACAATAGGGCACTTGGTCATTTCTAACTTATTGTACACTTATTTGTCATGAATACATGATATATGCAACAACTTTTTTGTTTGTCACTATGTTTTCTATCAAAATAACACACATACCCTCTTATAAGCTTCATAAAGTAGCACATCCATATTTCAACATCAACATATTCATATTATTGTTTGACATTTTGAAATTTCACAACTTTGTTATATTTAGTATTAAAATTTCTAGCCCGTGCAGGTGCACGGGTTGACGACTAGTAGTACTAATTTATTTTTAAATTTGTTTTACTATGGCTATTAATTTTTGGATTAAGAATATTTCGTTCCCCAGCAAAAATTTGCGAATTTTCAAAATTTCCCACATATTTAGTTAATTTTTTGACCCTCGTACTGACCAAAAAATGGCCAGCAATTTTAAAAATGGAAAACGGGCTGCAATAAATTCCATATGAATTAGAAAATGAGTAAAAAATATAAAAATAATAGCAAGTGGGCTGTACACGCCACGGATTTCGTGGCTGACTTGTTTACGAAAGGCTTTGTTAGTGAACACACGATTCTAGCAGCAGTTAGTGTTGGATGTCCATCCAACGACCCACGTGCTTTTTTAATCTCTGATCTTCCTGCTCCAGCCACCTAAACTAGCCGCGGCGGGACTTCCTGCTCCCTCCTCTTGTGGCCCGCTGTGATGCCGCGCAGGCTTCCCCGGCCCACCCTACTCCCTCCGCTGGCCTGGCCGCACGCAATCAACTGCCTCCTTATTACGCGAAAAAAATGATTCCTCCCATTGACATCTGGGGCGCACCGGTTGGGAGGCTAACCTGTGGGCCTACTAAGTTGACGCGTACGCAGGGCTGGTCAACTTAGTCAACAAACGATTCTAGCAGCAGTAACCGTTGGATTTGAATCGAACAGTCCTTCTACTTCTTCAATCGCTGCTCTTCTTGCACCAGCCGCCCAAACCAGCACCGGGGAGACCGCCTGCTCCTGCCTCCAGTGGCCGGCTGTGCTGCCAATGAGGCCTCATCGCCCCTTACTACTCCCACCGCTAGCCAGTCCCTGTGGCGACGGCAGCCTCACACCGCAGCCGAACCAGTGAACCCTCGTACTCCTCTCCGCGTGGGCATCCACTGCCGCGTCTTCCCCGGCTCCGCGTCGTCCCCTTCCTAGGCCTCGCCGTCGTCCACCGCCTTGGTGCTCTCGGCACGGCGTGGCCAACGTGGTCAACGACATTCCATCGGAAGAGTATTGTACGTGGAGAGGCTGACAGCTGGGTCCACGGCCACAGCCCAGGTTTTTTATGATTTGCCAAGTTAGTCGCTTTGTCAGGCCTGTTGGGCTGCAAATCTTTCAAGACGAGGAGGAGAGCTTTCATTTGGCTGGCCGAGAAAATGGCCCATCAGTAATGAGAAATGGGTTGTACATTTTTAAAACACATCAAACCGGCAATTAGTTTCAAATATCTTTTTTTCATTTCGAGATTTGAAATTACATTAATTTTTATGCGTGGAGAATTTGTTGGATTTTATATTGATATACATTTATTTTTAAAATCAGTTTGAATGTGAGTCAAAATTTCAGGATTAAAAACAGTTCGGACCGCACCGAAATATGCAAAATGTCGTATAATTTTTTAACCGTGGCCACAATATGGGCTGTGATGCTAACAAAAAGAATATGGGCTCCAAAAAAACCTTAATAATTAGCAAATGGGCTGTAAATTATTAGAAATAAAGGCAGATGGGCTGTATGCTGTTTCCCACAGATTTGAGGCTTTCCTAAAAAAAAGGTTGACGCACAAGCAGTGATTGTTGGATTGCCATCCGACGGCCGTCGTGCTTCTTCAATCTCTGCTCTTCCTGCTCCAGCCGCTCAAACAGGCGCCGGCGGGACTGCCTGCTCCCTCCTCCTCGCGGCCGGCTCTGCTGCCGCACAGGCCTCACCGCCCCACTGTACTCCCATCGCTGGCCTAGCCATCCCTCTACTCACCCACACCTGCTGTTATTCTCCGGCGACGTCAGACAAACCAGTAAACCCTCGTACACTCGTACTCCACTCCGCGTGGGAAACAACTGCCGAGTCTTCCCTGACTCCGTGTCTTTCCCTTCCTAGGCCTCGCCGTCGTCCACCGCCCTGGTGCTCTCGGCGCGGCCTGGTCAACGTGGTCAACGACCGACATGCATCTGAAGTGGACTTTAGGTGGAGAGGCCGACAGTTGGGTCCACGGCCGCACGCAAGGAAATGCCTTCTTATTACGCGCAAAATAATGATTACTCCACCTGACATCTAGGACCCACCGAAAGGGCCTCTGTATTTCGTGAAAAAAACATTACCGCCGCTGACAGGTCAGACCCACCAGCTATATCTTTGCACGCAAGGAAGTGCCTCCTTATTACTTACAAAAAATGAATACTCCCCCTGTTAGCTGGGACCCAGTATAGTGGCAGGCTGACTTGTGGGCCTACTAAGTTGACGGGGACGGAGGGCTTTGTCAACTTAGTCAATATGCACGATTCTAGCTCCAGTGACCGTATGATGTCCATCCAACGGCCGTTGTGCTTCTTCAACCTCTGGTCTTCTTGCTCCAGCCGCCCAAACCAGCGCCGGTCGTGCCTCGTGCTCCAGCCTCCCGTGGCCGGCTGCGATGCGGCGGAGGCCTCACCACCCCCTACTACTTCCACCGCTGGCCAGGCCATCCCTCTACTCACCCACACCCCCTGTTACTCTGCGGCGACGGCAGCCTCACACCGCAGTGAACCAGTGCCCTCGTACTCCTCTACACGTGGGCATCCATTGCCACGTCTTCCCTGGCTCCGCGTCGTCCCCTTCCTAGGCCTCCTCGTCGTCCACCGCCCTGGTGCTCTCGGCACGGCGTGGTCAACATGGTCAAGGAACGGCTTCCATCGGGCGTGGACTGTACGTGGAGAGGCTGACAGCTGGGTCCACGGCCGTAGCAAGGAAGTGCCTCCTTATTACGTGCAAAATAATTATTCCTCCACCTGACAGCGGGGACCCACCGGACGGGCCACCATATTTCGCCCCCCTGACAGGTGGGACCCACCAGCTACATCTTCGCAGGCAAGGAAGTGCCTAACAGTCGGGACCCACCTGGTCGAAGCGTACGTAGCGTTGACATTCTGGTCGCGAACGTGTACGTGCATACTGGTCGATGTAGAGGCGCGCACGTGTCATAGTAGAGGCACGCACGTGTCGTAGTAGAGGCGCGCACGTAGCATGTACATGTACGTACAGCAGCCAGGGTGCAAGAAAGAAAATACGGCCACGTATGTGTATATACGGGCGGGGTCTCGAACGCCTACTCGCGCATACATACGGCGAGGGCTCGTGTACATGGCTGGGTCAGAACGGAGAAACAACGTCGTCGTCGTGTTCATGGGTCGGAACGGAATGCGTGGTCGTGTTCATCGGGAGGGCTTGGACGGAAGAGGCGATGGAAACGAGGCCTAGCGTACCGCACAACGGAGGAAACGGACCTCCTACGGTCGAAACGAGGGTCCTGTTGATCGGGAGGGGTGTGGCGTACCGCAAAACGGAGGAAACGGACCTCCTACGGTTGAAACGGGGGTCCTGTTGATCGAGAGGGGTGTGGCGTACCGCAAAATGGAGGAAACGGACCTCCTACGGTCAAAACGGGGGTCCTGTTGATCGGGAGGGGTGTGGCGTACCGCAAAACGGAGGAAACAGACTTGTGTTGGAGCGCTACGGTCGAAACGGGGGTCCTGTTCATCGGGAGGGGTGTGGCGTACCGCAAAACGGGACTCCACGGGATACTGTTCATCTCCATCGTCGACCCCCTCCAGCCTCCACGAGCTACTCTTCATCCACCGTCGACCTCCTCCAGCCTCCACGGGCTCCTGTTCATCCAGCCTCCACCGCCCGCTACTCCACCGGCTATTGTTCAACCACCCCTCCACCGTCTACTGTTCATCCAGCCCTCCACACCACGGGGGCCTGTTCAACCACCCCTCCACCGTCTACTGTTCATCCTGCCCTCCACACCACGGGGTCCTGTTCATCCACCCCTCCACGGGCACCCCCCCACTGTCTACTGTTCATCCAGCCCTCCACCACACCACGGGGTCCTGTTCATCCAGAGGCAACACCACCGCTCACTGTTCATCCAACCCCCCCCCCACAACACTCACTATTTATCCCATCGATTGGCTTCAGTTAGCAGCAGTAGCCAAGGAATCGCTCGATCGGGTTCAATTAACAGCCATCGATCGATCGCTCGGGTTCAGTAACGCATAGCCTGCAGTGCAATCGGTCGGGTTCAGTTAGAGCCCAACGCCTCGCTCGGGTTCAGTTAGAGCCAACGCCTCGCACACACATGCATACGTGTATGAGAGAAACGCACATCGCTCAGCCCCCGACCTCCCACCATAACCGGGAACTCCCCGAAATTTTCCAATTTTCCTCCCCCTCACTTCTACCACGGTTTTTCCGTCATGGACGGCCCAAAGAATGTAATGCAGCTGCGTCTCCGGCCCGCCCAGAACGAAAAGCCCATTTTCTGTCTTGATTTTTTTTCATAGAAGTAGGAGCCCACCACATATATGATGATACCGGGTTTTGTCACAATTATCGTCATAGAAGTGTCATATGTATGACAGAATTTTTTTTTGTTCGGCCCAAAATGTCACGGATGTGTCTTTTTTTGTTGTGTAGGTAGATGTAGCATTTAGTTAAGTGACATATTTGCCCCTAACTGGATCTATATTTGCCAAGAAGAGCTTTGTGCACTTTTGATCTCCCTACATCATCTCCACCGTGTGCTCGATCTCGAGATAGAGGTGATTAAAATTTCATGCTTTTGCAAAATGGAAACATGTGTATGTGTGTGTGATATGATAATTGGGCAATATGATGGAAATTGTGTGTGTGGCATGTGTTGACGCCAAATTGTGCTTTTGAGTTGCCTATGTTTTGCCGAAATGTCGATTTATTTCCGTTTCTGTGAATTCCGGGCAAACTCTAGATCTATATATGTCCTATTTTTAGGGAAGGTCATGCCGATTTTTTGTATGACTTTGATGCATGCATGCATTTTTATAATCAATATTTTTATTATTACCGTGCAGATGTTCATGATGGTCAGTGGAACGATGGTGGACAGGTGGTTGCGGTCGGCGGTGCAGGACATGAAAGAAAATAACCGGACAGAGGTTTTATGTCCGTGTCGAAAATGCAAAGGAATAGTTTGGCTCGGCCCCTATGACGATGGTCGTGGAGAAGCGCACCTGCTCATGACTAGTTTCATGGATGGCTATACTTGGTGGATAATTGAAGATGAGGATGACGATGTTGAGGACGCCGACGGGGCAGGCAATGACGACACGGGGAAAGACGAAGAGATGATCGATAATGGTGGCGGGGAAGAGGCCGGACATGGCGGCGGAGAAGGGGTCGGACATGGCGGCGGAGAAGGGGCCGGACATGGCGGAGTAGAAGTCGTCGGACATGGCGGCGGAGAGAACGTGGACTCCACGCAGCAGAGTTCATCGGTACTAAGTTCAATCGTGCGGGACCCTCATGTTCAAGCACTGCTTCGCTAGGAGACGAGTAATGAGAGAGCTGCTTCTAGAGAGGAAGCTAAGCTGGAGCAACTGGAGGTAGACTCGAACACTCCATTGTATGATGGTTGCAATCCTGAGGTGAGCCGCTTGAGTTTCACGCTCCAACTCCTGAAGACGAAGGCTAAAAACAAATGGACCAACACTAGCCTCGATGAGCATCTCAAGTACCTAAAGGATGTTCTTCCCGTGGGAAATCTATGTCCTACTAGTGTTGATGAGGCCAAGAAGATCGTGTGCCCTCTTGATCTGCTGCATGTTAGATACCATGCATGCATCAACGATTGCATAATTTATCGGAAGGAGCACGCGGAAAAAACAAGTTGTCTGGTGTGCAATGCTTCTCGATACAAGAAGGCCGGGAAGAAATGTCCCCAAAAAGTTGTATGGTACTTACCGATCACTCCCCGTTTCCAGCGGTATTTTGTAGATCCCATGAAAGCAAAGCTAATGCGCTGGCACGTGGGGAGGAAGAAGCCCAACGATGGAGATGATCCGAAGCTGAGACACGTCAAGGATGGAAGCCAGTGGAGAGCGTTGAATAGATTCTATCGGTATTTCGAATGTGATGCAAGGAACATCATGCTCGGCGCGTGTACCGATGGCATGAATCCGTTGGGCAACCAGAACACCAACCATAGCACATGGCCCGTGTTTGTATGGATGTACAACCTCCCCCTGGTTGTGCATGAAGTCGAAGTACATTCACATGAGCATGCTTATTGAAGGTCCGAAACAACCAGGAAATAATATTAATTTGTATCTGGGGCTATTTCAAGAGGAGTTAGACACTTTATGGAAAACACCGGCCAAGACATTGGATGCCAGCAAAGGCGAGTATTTCTACATGAGAGCCGTGCTGATCACGACGGTGCACGACTATCTCAGTTACGGATATGTCACAGGCCAGGTGTGCCATGGATATTGCGGATGCATGCAGTGCATGGACGATACAACGTCTCAGCAGCTAACGTCAAGGAAAGATGGCGGGTCTGGGAAAATCGTGTACATGGGGCATCGAAGATGGCTTGAATAGGACGACCCATGGAGAAACCGTGGAGATCTATTCAATGGTCATGCTGAGCATCGAGGACCTCCACGTAAGTGGAGCGGTGCCGAAATCGATGATCTGTTGAAAAACTGAAAGGAGTGCCCCGTGCCAGGAAAGACGATGAAAAAGGCGCCAGAGCCGGTGCTGAAGGTATGGAAGACGAGGTCTGTGTTCTGGGACTTGGAGTACTGGCACAAACTCGATACACCTCATTGCCTTGATCAAATGCACATCTGTAAGAATGTCCTGGAGAGTTTTCTCGTGACACTGATGAACATGTCGCATAAGACCAAGGATGGGCCGAAGGCAAGAAAAGACTTGCAAGATTTGAATATCAGGGAAGATCTGCACATGCCGCCCCGTAAACAGTCAGACGAGACAGAGACAGAGGCGCGGGAGAAGAAGGGCAAGAAAATAAAGAAAGAGGATTATTGCCCCCCTTCTTGCTTCACCTTAAGTCAGACTGAGACCGATCAATTCTTTAAGTGCCTTACCAGAGTCAAAGTTAGTTCCGGTTACTGTGGAAAGATAAGAAGATATCTAGACACGGACAAGAAAAGGTTCAGCAGGATGAAATCCCATGACTGTCATGTGATGATGACGCAGATACTACCTGTTCCCCTTAGAGGGATAATGGACAGGCACGTCCGTGACACGCTTATTGATCTCAGCAACTTTTTCGACGTCATCTCTCGAAATTCGATTAGTCTGAAGTAGCTCCGAAGGCTATAGGAAGAGATCATTGTGATACTGAAAGAGCTTGAGATGTACTTCCCACCTGCGTTCTTTGACATGATGGTGCATCTGTGTGTCCATATTTTGGACAACATAATAGACTTGGGGCCGTCATTTCTGCACAACATGATGCCGTTTGAGAGGATGAATGGGATCATCAAAGGATTCATTCATAACATGTCCCGTCCGGATGGAAGCATCATCCAGGGCTATCTGACACAAGAGTGCATCTCTTTCTGCGAGAATTTTCTATATGGCATAGACCAGCCGCCTGATGTTAGTGTTGGTTTGCCCGATGACAAGCACGATGGGATCGAGGATCGAAGGAGAAGGTCACTCCAACGGTCGCAGGAAACTGCATGTGGCATACTCAGATCGATGCAACGACTTTGACATCGAAAACTTGGTAGTGCTACAACACCTAGACGAGGTAGATCCTTTCGTGGCACTGCACAAAGAAATTATCGCAAAGAAGTATCGTGACCGGGGGTATGCAGGAGGGACGCCAAAGTTACTAGAGAGCACAACTCCACTTCCCTGCATTGGTTCAGAGAGCATATTATTGCTAATCCCCCAGAGGAGGGCTCTGAGGACGGATTGCTCATATACGCCTTAGCACATGGCCCCTCGCCCAACCTCCTAACCTATCAGGCATACGATATCGACGGATACATGTACTACACGGAGGCCAAATATATGGACAGTGATGATCAGAACTTAGGGGTGACGATGGAATGCATGACCGGCAGCGACAACGATGCAACTGAAAGATTTTACAGAAGGATCAAGGAGATCTGGGAGCTTGACTACTCTGGACTGCACAACACGACGATGTTCCGTGTCAGATGGGCTAAGAATGTCGAAAGAGAAAACCGGAATTTCACTACCATGTCTATACCCGACGCCAAGAGCGCTACCGTGAACGCTATCGCAAAAAAATGAGCCATGGGTACACGCTAAGCACATGACACAATGCTTCTTCATAACCAACCCGCGCAATCCCAGCCGTGTTGTCGTGAGGAGAGGCAAAAGGAACATCATTGGAATGGATGGAGTCGCCAACGAGGAAGACTACGATCAGTATGGCAACCCAATGAGGGAAGATGATGATGATGATGAAGAAGTATACATCAAAAGAAGAATCAATACTGCATTACCTAAGAAAAATCATACTCCATGGAAAAGGCAAAGTCACAATGAGGGTCTCAATTATTCTTCAACGAACAAGAAGGGAAAGAAGCTGACTCTGAAACGAAAACGTCAACCCTCAGGAACCGTATGTTATCGGTCAAATGATGTAATATATATGTTCCTATTTTGTATACACACTTAGTCATTATTATGCATGGGTCCAATGATGTAATATATATGTTCCTAATATAGGTACTGGTTATAGCAGCAGCGCTTTTTTGAGAAAAGAGCTACAGCTAGTCAAGGTAGCAGTATCGGTTTCTACACGAAACTGCTATAGCTAGCTGGAGTAGCTATAGCGCGTTTTGCCTAAACGCGCTACTACTATGACCACTTAACCCCGAAAATCCCCACTCCTCTCTTCATCCCGCCTCTTTTCCCCCAAATCCCCACACTCTCTCTTCCCTCGTCGCGCTGCCGGAGCCCTCGCCGCACCTCTACGCTCGCCTCCGACCCGGCGCCGGCTCCGGCCCCCGACCCCGACCCGGCCGGGCTCGCCCACGGCCCTGGCCCCGACCCCGCCCCGGCGCTCGACCCCGACCCCTCCCAACCTCAGCCGTCGTCAGGCCTGCACCCTCTGTAAGCCCCCCACCTCTCCTCCTCTCTCTGGTAGCTAGGTTTTTTGGTTAATTTAGTTAGGTTTTAGTTAGGCAGATGGTTAATTAGGTTATATATTTAGTTATGAATTTCGCTAGGTTTTTTCTTCCAAATTCTATATTTTTCTTCCTTTTATATGCAAATTTGAAGTGGACATGTGATGTTTTGGACATGTCATATTTGGAAATTTGGACATGTCATTTGGACATGATGATTATGTGTTGGGTAAATGATCTGAGTGGCCTATGTTACTGATAACCCACAAGTATAGGGGATCAATTGTAGCCTCTTTCGATAAGTAAGAGTGTCGAACCCAACGAGGAGCTAAAGGTAGAACAAATATTCCCTCAAGTTCTATCGACCACAGATACAACTCTATGCATGCTTGACGTTCGCTTTACCTAGAACAAGTATGAAACTAGAAGTACTCTGTAGGTGTTTTTGGGTAAGCTTGCAAAAAAGTAAAGAGCACGTAAATAAAAGCTAGGGGCTGTTTAGATAAATACACAACTAAATTAGTTTTAGTAAAGAGCTTTTGTCAACAAGAAAGTTATTTGTCCCTAGGCAATCGATAACTAGACCGGTAATCATATTTGCAATTTTATTTGAGGGAGAGGCATAAGCTAACGTACTTTCTCTTCTTGGATCATATGCACTTATGATTGGAACTCTAGCAAGCATCTACAAATACTAAAGATTCATTAAGGTAAAACCCAACCATATCATTAAAGCATCAAGTCCCCTTTATCCCATACTCAAACAACCTACTTACTCGGGTCTGTGCTTCTGTCACTCACGCCACCCACCATAAGCAAATCATAAGCATATTGAAAACCCTATAGCGGGAATCCCTCACGCTTTCATGACACAGAGAGCACCATAGGTCAGCACCAATAATAAAACATACAACTCAAACCAATCACGATCATCAAATAGCCATTAGGACAAAACAGATCTACTCAAACATCATAGGATAGCCATACATCATTGGGAAATAATATATAGCATTGAGCACCATGTTTAAGTAGAGATTACAACGGGTAAGAGAGAGGTTACACCGCTGGATAGAGGGGGGCGAAGAGTTGGTGATGATGGTGGTGAAGTTGTTGGTGAAGATGGCGGTGATGATGATGGCCCGGCAGCACTCCGGTGCCACTGGAAGCAAGGGGGAGAGGGCCCCATTTCTTCTTCTTCTTCTTCCTTGACCTCCTCCCTAGATGGGAGAAGGGTTTCCCCTCTGGTCCTTGGCTCCCATGGCGTGGGAGGGGCGAGAGCCCCTCCGAGATTGGATCTATCTCTCTGTCTCTCTCTGTTTCTGCGTTCTCTTCTGGCTCTGTTTCACCATTTCGTATATATATGGAGATCCGTAACTCCGATTAGCTTGAAACCTTCGCCCTGATTTTTTTCCGAATATTAGATTTCTTGCGGCAAAAGAAGAGCATCAACCGCCTTATGGTGGGATCACGAGGGTAGGGGAACGCCCTAAGGGGGGGAGGGCGCCCCCTGCCTCGTGACCACCTCGGGCACTGGTTCGCGTTGATTTTCCTTCCGAATTTTCCATATTTTCCAAAAATATGCTTCGTCCGTTTTTATCCCGTTTGGACACCATTTGATATGGATATTCTGCGAAACCAAAAACATGCAACAGACAGGAACTGGCACTGGGCACTGGATCAATATGTTAGTCCCAAAAATAGTATAAAAAGTTGCCAAAAGTATATGAAAGTTCAATAATATTGGCATGGAATAATAAAAAATTATAGATACGACGGAGACGTATCAGCATCCCCAAGCTTAATTCCTGCTCGTCCTCGATTAGGTAAATGATAAAAAGATAATTTTTGATGTGTAATGCTACCTAGCATAATCTTGATCATATGTCTAATCATGGCATGAATATTAAGACATGAGTGATTCAGAGCAATAATCTATCCTTTGACATAAAGACAATAATACTTCAGGCATACTAATAAAGCAATCATGTATCTTCAAAATAACATGGCCAAAGAAAGTTATCCCTACAAAATCATATAGTCTGGCTATGCTCCATCTTCACCACACAAAATATTCAAATCATGCACAACCCCGATGACAAGTCAAGCAATTTTTTCATACTTTTGACGTTCTAAAGCCTTTTCAACTTTCACGCTATACATGAGCGTGAGCCATGCACATAGAACTATAGGTGGAATAGAATATGATGGTGGAGGAGACAAAAAGGAGAAGATAGTCTCACATCAACTAGGCGTATCAACGGGCTATGGAGATGCCCATTAATAGATATCAATGTGAGTGAGTAGGGATTGCCATGCAATGAATGCACTAGAGCTAAAAGTATATGAAATCTCAAACTGAAACTAAGTGGGTGTGCATCCAACTTGCTTGCTCATGCAGACCTCGGGCATTTGAGGAAGCCCATCATCGGAATATACAAGCCAAGTTCTATAATGAAAATTCCCACTAGTATATGGAAGTGTTAACTCAAGAGACTCTCTATATGAAGAACATGGTGCTACTTTGAAGCACAAGTGTGGTAAAATGATAGTAACATTGCCCCTTCTCTCTTTTTCTCTCATTTTTTTATTTTCTCATTTTTTATTTTTTATTTTTTGGTGGGCTTCTTTGGCCTTTTTTTTATTTGGGCTTCTTTGGCCTCTTTTATTTTTTGTAAAGTCCGAAGTCTCATCCCGACTTATGGGGGAATCATAGTCTCCATCATCCTTTCCTCACTGGGGAATGCTCTAGCAATGATGATCATCACACTTTTATTTACTTACAGCTCAATATTACAACTCGATATCTAGAACAAAGATATGACTCTATATAAATGCCTCCGGTGGTGTACCGGGATGTGCAATGATCTAGCGTAGCAATGACATCAAAAAGCGGACAAGCCATGAAAACATCATGCAAAGCAATATGACAATGAATGCTCAAGTCATGTATATGATGATGATGAAAGTTGCATGGCAATATATCTCGGAATGGCTATGGAAATGCCATGATAGGTAGGTATGGTGGCTGTTTTGAGGAAGGTATATGGTGGGTTTATGGTACCGGCGAAAGTTGCACAGTACTAGAGAGGCTAGCAATGGTGGAAGGGTGAGAGTGCGTATAATCCATGGACTCAACATTAGTCATAAAGAACTCACATACTTATTGCAAAAATTTATTAGTCATCGAAAAAAGTACTACGCGCATGCTCCTAGGGGGATAGATTGGTAGGAACAGACCATCGCTCGTCCCCGACAGCCACTCTACAACCCACAACTACCCACTAGCATGACTCTAATATCACCATCTTTATATCGCAAAACTATTGCAAGGAATCAAACATATCATATTCAGTGATCTACAAGTTTTATGTAGGATTTTATGACTAACCATGTGAATGACCAATTCCTGTCATCTCTCTAAATAGATATAAGTGAAGCAACAGAGTTTAATTCTTTCTACAAAAGATATGCTCGTGCTCTAACAAATATAAGTGAAGCAAAAGAGCATTCTGCAAATGGCGGTTGTCTAAGTGAAGAGAAACAGGCAATCCAAACTTCATATGATATAAGTGAAGCACATGAAGCATTCTATAAAGCCATACTCAAAAGATTTAAGTGAAGTGCATAGAGCATTCTATAAATGAACCAAGGACTATCTCATACCAGCATGGTGCATAAAAGAAAAATGAAAACTAAATGCAAAAGACGCTCCAAGATTGCACATATCGCATGAACGAAACGAATCCGAAAACATACCGATACTTGTTGAAGAAAGAGGAGGGTGCCTCCCCAGCATCCCCAAGCTTAGATGCTTGAGTCTCCTTGAATATGTACTTGGGGAGCCTCAGGCATCCCCATGCTTGAGCTCTTGCCTCTCTTCCTTCTTCTCACATCGAGACCTTCTCAATCATCGAACACTTCATCCACACAAAACTTCAACAGAAAACTCGGTAAGACCCGTTAGTATAATAAAGCAAATCACTACTCTAAGTACTATTTCAAACCAATTCATATTTTGTTTTTGAATTTTGTCTACTTTAATATAACTTTTTCATGGCTTAATCCACTAATATGAATCGATAGTTTCATCAAAACAAGCAAACTATGCATCAAAAACAGAATCTGTCTAAAACAGAACAGTCTGTAATAATTTGAACATTCACCATAATTCTGATACTTGAAAACTTCTACCAAAATTAGGAAAAATAAACAATTTGTATAGGAAGACGCCGCAAAAATAATCAGAACCATTTGACGATCCAGCTAAAAATGTAAAATCGCACACTACAGCCAAAGTTTCTGTCCTGCACCGTACAAACCATCAAGCAAATGTAAACATCCTAAAGGCAAACCTTGGCACATTATTTTTATAATACAATGGAATTTTACAAGGGGATAATTATTTTTATTGAAAAGTTTCTGTAATCAATATTCACAAAGTTGCCGTGAGCACGAACAAAGTTCAAGGAGCTCTCCCACTTCAACAATGCTTGTCTTTCCCACTTTCTCTTTCCTTTTTGAAAAAGCTTTGGGTTCCCCTCTTTATTTTTTTTGTTTTTAAACTATATGAAAGCACTCAACAGAAATAAATGACTCGCTAAAACTTCCGGGTTGTCTCCCTGGCAGCTCTTTCTTTAAAGCCATTAAGCTAGGCATAAAGTGCTCAAGTAGTGAATCCACCCGGATCCCAAGGTATATCAAAGCCAATTTTAACTAACAATGATTTAGCATTTAGTAGTGAGCACAAAGTAACATATATCATGTAACAACAAAGTCTAACTCGCTTCCTATGCATCGGCATGTCATAAAAGAACAATTCATGCACACATAGTAAAGGCCGATGCATAGTATAAACAGTTTCTTGCAATTCTATCATATTGGAAACATAGAGAGGTGGAGATATAATTCCTCTCTCATAATAATTGCAAGTAAGAGCAGCAAGCACATGCATATTATATTTATCGAAATCATCATGTGCAACGGTAAAAGGCAACCCATCAATATAATCCTTAATAAGTGCAAACATCTCCGATATAGTATAATCGGGAGAATTCAAAAAGATAATAGGACTATCATGCGTGGGTGCAATAGCAACAATTTCATGTTTAACATAAGGAACTATAGCAAGTTCATATCCATAAGCATAATTCATATTGGCATCTTGGCCATAAGCATAGCAAGCATCATCAAAAAGGGATATTTCAAAAGAATCATAGGGATCATAACAGTCATCATAGCAATCATCCTTCGGTAAGCACGAAGGGGAATTAAACAATGTATGAGTTGAAGAGTTACTCTCATTAGAAGGTGGGCACGGGTGATCAATCCGCTCTTCCTCCTTTTGTTCTTCGCTCTCCTCATCATCTTTTTCATCCAATGAGCTCACAGTTTCATCAATTTCTTCTTCAATAGACTCCTGCAAAATATTAGTCTCTTCTTGGACAGCGGAGTAGTCCTCAATACATAGTTTAACATAAGCATTAGAAGCATAATTATCATAGCAATATTTATGTATGGCAAAATTTTCAGATTTGTGAAAAGTAGCATCATACGTTTCAATTAAAGAAGCAATTTTGTAAGCACCCTTAAGAGCAACAAATTCTTCAATTTGTGGAATATCATAGTAACTATAAACACCTTTAGCATAAGAAGATAAGATTCCATTATCAATAAACTCACATTGGTAGGGAATGTGTTTCTTAGGGTTTTCAGAACAACAATTAACATCATATATTTCGCATAAATTCCAAGCATAGCATTGCAAACGCTGAATTTGATCCAGTAAAAGTTTGCCATTTTCAAATATTTGGTGTCGCACAAAACAAGCATGCTCATCTAAAGATTTGCCCTCAACTAAGCTAGTTGGGGTTTCAGCACGAGCACATAGGGATCGAAGATGATCCAAGTAATAAGCTTCAGCAGTGTGATAGATTTTAAGTGGTTCTTCAACCATTGGTTTAGTAGGTAAAACTAATTTTTTTGGTATTTTGCGTTTCCTACCCATAACTAAAGATAGAAAACAACTAAGAACAGCAAATACAAATTACTTAGTGATAAAGCAAACAAGCACACACGATAATATTCACCCCACGCTATTGCTCCCCGGCAACGGCGCTAGAAAAAGGTCTTGATAACCCACAAGTATAGGGGATCAATTGTAGCCTCTTTCGATAAGTAAGACTGTCAAACCCAATGAGGAGCTAAAGGTAGAACAAATATTCCCTCAAGTTCTATCGACCACTGATAGAACTCTACGCACGCTTGATGTTCGCTTTACCTAGAACAAGTATGAAACTAGAAGTACTTCGTAGGTGTTTTTGGGTAAGGCTGCAAAAAAGTAAAGAGCACGTAAATAAAAGCTAGGGGCTGTTTAGATAAAGACACAACTAAATTAGTTTTAGTAAAGAGCTTTTGTCAACAAGAAAGTTATTTGTCCCTAGGCAATCGATAACTAGACCGGTAATCATATTTGCAATTTTATTTGAGGGAGAGGCATAAGCTAACATACTTTCTCTACTTTGATCATATGCACTTATGATTGGAACTCTAGCAAGCATCCAAAACTACTAAAGATTCATTAAGGTAAAACCCAACCATAGCATTAAAGCATCAAGTCCCCTTTATCCCATACGCAAACAACCTACTTACTCGGGTCTGTGCTTCCGTCACTCAAGCCACCCACCATAAGAAAATCATAAGCATATTGCAAACCCTACAGCGGGAATCCCTCACGCTTGCGCGACATGGAGAGCACCGTAGGACAGCACCAATAATAAAACATACAACTCAAACCAATCACAATCATCAAATAGCCATTAGGACAAAACAGATCTACTCAAACATGATAGGATAGCCATACATCATTGGGAAATAATATATAGCATTGAGCACCATGTTTAAGTAGAGATTACAACGGGTAAGAGAGAGGTTACACCGCTGGATAGAGAGGGGCGAAGAGTTGGTGATGATGGTGGTGAAGTTGTTGGTGAAGATGGCGGTGATGATGATGGCCCCGGCAGCGCTCCGGTGCCACTGGAAGAAAGGGGGAGAGGGCCCCATTTCTTCTTCTTCTTCTTCCTTGACCTCCTCCCTAGATGGGAGAAGGGTTTCCCCTCTGGTCCTTGGCTCCCATGGCGTGGGAGGGGCGAGAGCCCCTCCGAGATTGGATCTATCTCTCTGTCTCTCTTTTTTTCTACGTTCTCTTCTGGCTCTATTTCATCGTTTCGTATATATATGGAGATCCGTAACTCCGATTGGCCTGAAACCTTCACCGGGATTTTTTTTCCGAATATTAGCTTTCTTGCGGCAAAAGAAGAGCGTCAACCGCCTTACGGTGGGCTCACGAGGGTAGGGGGCGCGCCCTGGGGGGTGGCGCCCCCTGCCTCGTGACCACCTCGGGCACTGGTTCGTGTTGATTTTCCTTCCGAATTTTCCATATTTTCCAAAAATAAGCTCCTTCCGTTTTTATCCCGTTTGGACACCGTTTGATATGGATATTCTGCGAAACCAAAAACATGCAACAGACAGGAACTGGCACTGGGCACTAGATCAATATGTTAGTCCGAAAAATAGTATAAAAGTTGCCAAAAGTATATGAAAGTTCAATAATATTGGCATGGAACAATAAAAAATTATAGATACGACGGAGACGTATCAGTTACGCCGGAATGTTGATTCATTTCCGTTCCGGTGAATTTCAGGCGCTCGATATGTGCAATTTTTAGGAAAGGTAATGCCGAAATTTTCCGTGAATTTTGGCATGATTTGTGCTAGATAGTAGGCATGTCGAGTGCTGGGAAACGACATTCCGGAAAACATAGATTTTTTTTATGTCACTTCTCATTTTTTTCATAGTTTTAGAATTAAACAAGGAGACTTAGTCATAGGAAACATGTCGAAGAACGATGAAACTGGGCCTTCTGACCAAGATGCATACGAGATGGATTATGAGGGTGAACAAGAGTACCTCGACTTTTTGACTGCTAATAAAATGCAAATTCAAGGTTTGCAGGTCGGCCTCGATGATGGTACTGACGCCCACATCGACACCGAGGGCGCTGGCACCGATGGCGGTGCCGAGACCGGCGGGGAAGGTACTAGTGAGGAAGATACCGGCGGGGAAGGTACCAGCGCCGATGCCGCTACCGAAAAGAAGAAGCAGAAAAAGTAGAGGATACGAAAATCTAAAAAACTCGGGATTGGATGACTGGTGATCACAAAGATGGCACCTGGCAAGTTTGAGCCATTAGAGCCAGAAGAAGCTCGCAAGTGCTATGGGAACCAAGTAGGATGCATCCTACGGGAATGCGCGAGCATCAACGACGATGACTTAAGTAGTAAAGAACATTTGACACAGTTGCTCCTGATGAAGTTGCACAAGAGATTCAAGTTCCCCGACGGGGATGATAACATAGAAGAACCGTGGGATGATCCGAAGATGAAAAAGATTAACAATCACGCCATGGGCATGTTCAGCAATGATTTGGCCTCCTGGAAAGGGAGGGTGAAATGAGCTATTGAGGCTGAGGAACCCCTGTCCAAGATTTGGAGGAAAATCCGACACTTACAGAAGAGGAGATTGAAAAGTTCAAGGACACTTGCGCTACCGAGGCAGCCAAGTCTAAGGCTGCGAAATTCAAGAGCCTTCAGCAAAGGAACATGGGGAAGCATCTCCTCGGAAGCTGTGGCTACCTCGGTAAAAGGCCCATATGGGATAAGGAGGACACGGAACGTGAAGCCGCGGGTATCCCAGACCACTTCACGAAGTTCACCAACCCCTTGGAGCGTGACATCATCAGGGCCCACTACAAGTGGGATAAGGAAAAGAAGGTTTTTTACACGGACCAGATCACGAGGAAATTGATTAGACTACTAGTAATTATTCTTTTACCACCTTACATTTAGCTCCAGATCTAGTCTACTACACATTCCTAAACGGTTCACGCTCCTTCTGCATGAGAAGCAACACCAACTTCAGCCGAAAGCCCTACTTCTCCGATGAGGCCCAAGTGGGACAACCCTCTCAACCGGGCCTTGAACGAACTTAAGGGACTCCCTTTGGACCAGCGGCTGCAATATGGTCATGTGCACGACGCTGGAGATAGCGCCACATGGAAGGTGTTTTACAACGAGGGCCTGGAGGCCAAGAAGCAAAAAAAAGAAGTTTATTCAGGCGGACATCGACGGGAAGGTGAATCTTGCAGTTGAGAAAAAAAGCAGCTGAGGACGCGAAAAAACAGCCGAGGAGAAAAATGAGTTGCTACAGCAGGCAGTCAATGCAGTTGTAACTGCCTGCAGAAATGATTTTGCTACTAACTTGGTTCCAACTATCATCAACCATACGAAGGAAAATCCAGACAAGGCGGTACATGATTTCCCGTTGCCCAGTTTCGTCGGGAGCAACTCCGTGAACAACAACACCATCGCACCATCACTTGCTCATGTAACCGGGCATCCTCTCGCAGTCGCTCCCGCTCATAGCAGCCCGTCCTCAGTCTATGGCGCGCTAGGTGGGCCTTCATCTTTGGCTGAGCTCGACGCCCTCACGGTAAACACACGCCTTTTGGATGTTTTACCTCACAGACATGTGTTTGCAGGCCGAAGAAACCCTGTGCACCATACTCTACTTGATGAAAGGTCAGAAGGTGGACGTGGGAAACGGGATGATAATGAACCCCTTGCAACCCACGTTCCACAACCACCCGATCCCCGCTGGGCACTTCAGAGTTAACTTGTCCAGTGTGAAATCGGGGCACGAGCATTTGCCTCCTCTAGTAAAGCCTGTGGGAGAGGACGACGAGACCCCGCCGTGGATTGGAAACTGCAAGGGTTGGGTGCTGCTATGGCCAAAGAATCTTATTCGTCTGGAGCCTGCCGAGAGCACACCAATAACCACACATCAACAACCATGTCCAGAGACCACCACCCTGCCTACGCAATTACCAGCTCCTGTAGTGCCGGTGAGAGCGGCGGACGACGTGATGAAGGGGGTGCAATAGTACTGGCTGATGTAATCGCTCCTGTAGAACATAGAATGGATGATGAGACGGAGGTCGACCCAATGGGTTTCCTCAATACAAACGCGTATGACTATGACATAGATATGATGAGTCAACCATATGATGAATCGGGCTATCATCATGCTAATGAGGATATGGATGATCTTCCCGGGCAAGAAGGTCGTAGCAGGGATTGCAAAAAGTCTCTCTTCATGAAATCCTCACAGGACACGCCTGAAGATGCTGCCTCAACACAGGCTCAAATAGACGAGGGTTGTGCAGTGCTTAGCCCGGGAACACTAGGGCAGCGGTTAAGGAAGGGTCTGGAAGGTGTGCCCAAGAAAAAGGAGAGGAAGAGATCGGGGAAGATAGCTGCCTCCAAACAAGCCAGAGCACATAGCAGCCAGATGATGGATTCTGAAGAGCATGTACCTGTGAAAGGTGCGGTCATGTTCCATCTCACGGCTGAGTCGATGCTACCATCGAAACCGCTGGAGGCACTATCAGGGGATCTCAGGAGACTACACGACCATGTGCTGTCGACTGAGAAAATCCTACTAGCCTCAAAGGATCCAGGATATCCGACATACGCGGCTCGTGTGCCTGAGGGGAAGTGCTACGTCAACACATGGCCCGCGGAGGTGTTCTTCCTGCGGTTTGACCATATCTTTGAGATGTTTCTGACAAGGCGGCTCGATTTTACAATCGTCCGCCTTTTTGCGCTACATATGAGCTCCGTCATGAAGAGAGAAGAAGTCTTGCAAATCTGTGTGGTGGATCCGTACTACATGCACGAGTATTTCTTGAGTCTTGGCGACTTTGAGCGTGAAACTGCTAGCGACTACCTCCAAAACTTCATGGTACAGAATAAGGACCAGGAAATTGTCCTCCTGCCTTATCATCCAAAGTAAGTCAGTTCCGGACAACCCTTTCGTACATTTCAATCATTCCTTCTCGCTCATATGGAGAATAATTTGAGGTGTCTTTTCCCTGCAGCAACGGTCGCGCCGTCCTTATCGTTCTTTACCAGCGAGTCTCCCACGCCGTGTATTTCGACCATTCCAGAGACTACAAGAAGAAGGACTACACTCACATAATGAATATTCTAGATGATGCTCTCCAAGGCTTCAACATTAGAGGTGGCCACATGCAGATCAGGAAACAAAGGAACAAGAATATGGGTTTCGCACATAAAACTAACTTCTGTTGCATCCATGTCCCAAAACCAAGCAAGAAGGATGGATTCTACATCCTCCATCTCATGATTGAGTTCAACACGGATCATCAAAAGCTTCGCATGACAAGAAGAAATGATGAACATATCCACAAGTGGCTAGAATCTCATGGAGAAGCGGATTATAAACTTAGAGATGACTTCTTTCGCATCCAAAGGGACATTGTGACAATCATCATGAAAGAAGTCATCGATGAGAAGGGGATGTTCCACCACGGCCCTATATCGCGAGCTAACGTCCGAACTCGCATAGGCATGCAATGTCAAGACCTCACGCCGTTGAAGAAGCTAGGTTCCATCTTCAATGATATGGAAGGATGGAACTTCTAGTGATTTACGATGCCGATGATGATGATATGTGTCGGTTGAACTTGTATACTTTCTGTAGCGATGAAACATTGTGATGTCCATGGTCCATGCCAAACTTGCGTAACGCTACTTTGTTTGTTTGGGTACGATGACCTGCATACCTCTAGTTAATTAGTTTGCGCACTGTATGTTGCATCTAGTTGCTAATTAACCCTTTATTTTTCGTGTTGCTCTAATATATTTTGTTGCATATGATTGTACATCCTCTTAATGAACATGCATGTCTAACAGGTACCTAGTTTCTTGATGGCGAGATGGCGGTGCTATGTCGTGTACAAAGTGAAGGTTCTGGGGGTGTACAACGAGTGGCCTGAGTGTCAGGCGCAAGTGAATGGGGTCTCGGGCGCTAGCCATAAAGGCTTCAAAACCAGAAAAGAAGGAGAAGCTAGTTACTTGAGGTTCATGCTAGGGCGAGAGAGGACTCGTAACCGCCGCCTCATGTACTGCATAGTTTCGCTCTCACTCATAGTGATAGCTCTTCTCGCGTATACCATTGTTTAGATGGATGATGTTGTAGTTGCAAATATTCGAGACTTGCATGTATCGCTATTTTTGAGATGATGACGAGATACCACTTTCTATTGGATGATGATTATGATGAGACTATTTGTATGTATATGCTATGATTACATTTGTGGTCTCGCAGCCATTTGTATGTGTATCATGATGACATTTGTATCTGCTAAAGATTCTTATATAAAGCCTGTTCAAATACAAAACAAATATGCAAAAAAACAAAAACTACTAAAATTAGTAGTAGCGAGTGGAGAAATGTTAGAAGCAGCGCCACAGTAGCAGTAGCGCGTCCCCACAAAGCGCGCTAGCGCTATTAGCAGTAGAGAGCTTCCACGAGGCGTGCTGCTACTACACTTGTATAGCAGTAGCGCCGGTGAGAACGCGCTACTTCCACGGGTTAGCTGTAGCTCCTTATTAGTAGCACCGGTCACCGCGCTACTGATATACCTAGAACCTACGCTACTGCTAGCCTTTTCCCTAGTAGTGAAGTTTTGCAGTCTCAGAAAGGGCTGGCGAGATACCACTATTGTCATATTATATCACGGTTGTTTTGACAACATGTTGCGGTTTCAGATGTATTATTATTGCTCGCTAGCTGATTATGTCATTGATATGAGTCATTATAATCTTTAAGAGTTATTGTAGACATGGTTAGTTATAATGTTGGCTGAAAACATGGGTGCTGGTTAAGCTTATTTATGCAAACAAGAGCAAAAGAGTTTGTAAAAGTTTTTCTTTTCCACTTTCAGTTTATCAACTGAATTGCTTGAGGACAAGCAAAGGTTTAAGCTTGGGGGAGTTAATACGTCTCCAATGTATCTACTTTTCCTACCGCTTTTCCTCTTGTTTTGGACTCTAATTTGCATGATTTGAATGAAACTAACCCCGGACTGATGCTATTTTTAGCAGAACTACCATGATGTTGTTTTTGTGCAGACATAAAAGTTCTCAAAACGGAATGAAACTTTGCGAGGATTTTTTATATCAATAATAAGAATTTCTGGAGCCAAAACCTACTAGAGAGGGGCACCTGGGTGGGCAAAACGCACCAGGGCGCGCCCCCCTCTCCTGGTGCGCCCAGGTGGGTTGTCCCCACCTAGTGGCCCCCTGACCCTGAAACCAACGCTATAAAATCCTATTTTTGGAGAAAAAATCAGGGATAAAGAATTATCGCGATCCATGAGATGGAGCCGCCGCCAAGCCCTGTTCTTCCTCGAGAGGGCAGATCTAGAGTCCGTTTGGGGCTCCGGAGAGGGGGATCTGCGTTCTTCGTCATCACCAACCCTTCTCCATCGCCAATTCCATGATGCTCCCCACCGGGAGTGAGTAATCCCTTCGTAGGCTCGCTGGTCGGTGAGGAGTTGAATGAGATTCATCATGTAATCGAGTTAGTTTTGTTAGGGCTTCATCCCTAGTATCCACTATGTTCTTAGATTGATGTTTCTATGACTTGCCATGCTTAGTGCTTGTCACTTTGGGCTCGGGTGCCATGATTTCAGATCTGAATGTTATCACCATTATATCCATGTTCTAGATCCTATCTTGCAAGTTATAGTCACCTACTATGTATTATGATCCGGTAACACCGGAGTGACAATAACCGGGGCTTGTTCCGGTGATTACCGTAGTTTGAGGAGTTCACGTATTCACTATGTGTTAATGCTTTGTTCCGGTTCTCTATTAAAAGGAGGCCTTAATATCCCTTAGTTTCCAATATGGACCCCGCTACCATGGGAGGGTAGGACAAAAAATGTCATGCAAGTTCATACATGCCTACATTATATCAATGAAATGGAGCTAGTACCGAATAGCCCTAGGTTAAACTATCACATGATGAATATCATCCAACAAGTCACCAATCCAATGCCTACGAATTTATCTTATATTGTTTCTGCTAAGTTACTACTAATATAATCACTATTACGCTTGAAACAAAATTACTGCTATCACTATTACTGTTACTATTGATGTTGTCACTTCTGTCAAAACTATCAAACTACTTTTCTACTGATTTTACTTGCTGCATATAATTAATCTCCAGGTGTGGTTGAATTGACAACTCAGCTGCAAATACCTTCAAATATTCTTTGGCTCCCCTTGTGTCGAATCTATAAATTTGGGTTGAATACTCTACCCTTGAAAATTGTTGCGATCCCCTATACTTGTGGGTTATCAGCACTCTCCCCGTGCTCCACCCCCTCCCCTGCTCTCTCCATCGAGCGCAGTCGTCGCCGCCGCTCATTGTTGTCATGGCCATCGTCTCTGCCTTGCCCCTCTGACGTGCCCACGAGCTCTGCGATGTCGTCCTCGTCATCTCCAGCGAGCCAAGCGATCATCACCACCGTCTTCCACCTCGGGAGCCAATCACCGCCGCCGTTGATTCGCCGCCGTCCGCGCGTCCCCGAGCCCGCTGAGACCGTCACCGACCTCGCTGTGAGCCTCGTCGTCGTTTCCCCTCTTCTTCCCATGTCGCTCACCCCGCTAACTAGCCCCACCGTCAAACTCGGGGATCCATCGCCGCTGGCCATGTCGCCGTCGAGGCACCAGCAGCCGTAGCTCGGTTCTGAGCACTTCGTCCTGCTCAACAGCTTCCCGGCAAGCCCACGCACCCACCAGCCCCTCCTCCCGTGCACCGTAGCGCCAAACCCGACCCTGCCTAAACTCTGGCCGCCGCCACGAGCTCGTTTCTGGCGAGCTCGATCCACCCCAGCTGCTGCCGCTAGCCGTGTTGGATGCGCGCGAGTCCCAGCACCACGTAGAGCCTCTCCGCCGTTGTTTTGGTCATCGGAGGAGCTAACCCAAGCCCTCCACCGCATCTGCCGTCGCCGGCGACGAGCCGCCGGTGTATTAGGCCCGGTTGACCAGGGGTTTGACCTGCCCTGGGTCGATGACATGTGGGCCCATGTCCCACTGACACTTTTAGTTAGGATTAAATTAGGACTAACAGTCTCTATTAATGATCCTAGTCACTGACCAGTGGGTTCCACGCATCAGGTTTGACCTGGCTGACCTCCATTGACCTGCTGATGTCGGGCTGACGCAGTTAATCATTTTCTGGATTAAATATAATCCAGGAAATTTCAGAAAATGTTTAAAACTTCAAAAATTCATATAGAAAATAATCTGTAACTCCAATGAAAATAATTTATATATGGAAAATGACCAGAGAAATCCAATGTTTCCATCTGTACCTTTTTCATGCATGTTTGAACAACCTAAGGTTGCTGTATATGACAGTTTGCATAATTGGCATTTAAATAATCACATATGGAGTTGGAATTTGAACCTTTGGTTCAAACCATCTTCATTTAATTTGGTTGCTAGTTGCACTAGCTCAATCGACATCATATTGCCATGTCACATTCATGCATCATAGTATTGCATTGCATTGATTGTGTTCCTTCTCTATTTGTCGGTGTTGTTCCCTCTGAGTGGACGTTGTTCCGACATTGTGATCGTTAACACCGATGAAGAGCTATACTATCTTCAGAAGTGCCAAGCAAGCAAAACCCCCTTGTTCATTCCTATATAATCCCACTGTCTCTTGCTCCGTCTCTCTTTTACTGCATTAGGACAACAACAAATCAAATGTTACATGCAGCGGTAGTTGAACGCATTTCCTCTGCATGACCTGTCATTGCCACAGTAAATAGATGAAACCCACTAGCATGAGTAGGAGTTGTTTGAGCCCTGATGTGCCTACTCATTCATGCTTGTTTTTCATGCCTTCTACTGCTTAGAGTTGAGTCAGGTCCGACTCATTGGGAATGAATTGGAGGTGTGTGAACATGTCCTACTGTTGAGAGCTAAGTGTGTGAACACGATTTGGTAAAGGTATCGATGAGACGCTATGTAGGAGTACATGGTGGGTTGTTTCATTGGAACCGCCCTTAGGAACTGAGATATGTATTTGTGATTTAAGATCAGCTACTACCACACATTGGGATCCTTAATTCACTCTCTTGACTTATTAACCGCCCATGTCCTCTATCCAGGAGTTGCAAGTAGTTTCTGGTGTTTGAAGTATGCTGAGGGCCGTGCGCAGCGCTGACCTGAGGGGTGGGTTGTGATGCGGTAGGCACGTCGCACGGTGTATTGGGATGCCGTTTGGTGCCTGGGGAACCCTGCACACCTCATTCGGGGCGATAGTGGAAACCTTAGCCGGACTCCCTGCAGATGGAACCTGGATAGGCGATAAACCTGGACTAGGGACTTGTGTGGTTAGTCAGGTCGTGGTTGCTTACACAGTTCATAGACAAGTGAAAGTGGATACTCTAAAATGCGCAAGATAAGCGTGAGTGCTATGGATGGCGTTCTCGTAGGGAGACGGGAGCGGATCCATAGTGGTGTATTGATTGGTGAATATGTGGACCCGTGTGCGCCACCTCAAAAGAGTTACTTGCAGTCATAGTACAGGATAGCCACTGAGTCAAAGCTGGCTTGCTGCAGTTAAACTCCACCACCCCGTTGTTGATACTGATGCATATGTAGCTAGTTCTAATGTAAGTCTTGTTGGGTACATTTGTACTCACGTTTCCTTAATTTATGTTTTGCAGAGAGACTTCAATCTCACTAGTAGTTCTGCGTGGACTTCGACGTTTAGCTTGTTACCTCAACTATGATCTTGTACCCTTGGGAGGGTCTTGTAGATAGTCAGGCTTCACAGCCTTTTTATTTGTAGTTGTCTGTACCGAGACATGTTATGCTTCTGTTGCTTGTACGCTCCGTATGCTGGGTCATGGGACCCATGTTTGTAATATCTGGCTCCTCGGAGCCTAATGAATAAATACTTTGAGTCATAGAGTTTTTTTGTGATGCCATGTTGTATTTGCACGTATCGAGCATATTGTGTGTATGTTATTGAAATGCTTGGTATGTGTGGGATCCGACAACCTAGTTGTTTATTCTTGGTAGCCTCTCTTATGGGGAAATGTCTCCTGGTGCTTCCATTGAGCCATGGTAGCTTGCTACTGCTCCGGAACACTTAGGCTGCCTGGCATGTGTCCTTCTTTGTTCCTGTGTCTGTCCCTTCGAGAAAATGTCACTAGTTGTTCCTTTAAGTCCTTGTAGCTTGCTACGACTTGGGTTCATATGTTGATGACATACACTTTCGTTGCTGGGTCACGTATGCCTGTCCCTGTAAGTTAGTGCCACCTAGGGTTTATGACTAGTCATGTCGGCCCGGGTTCTCTGTCATATGGATGCTAGTGACACTATCATATACGTGAGCCAAAAGGCGCAAACGGTCCCGGGCCAGGTAAGATGGCACCCATGGGGATACCGTGCGTGAGGCCACAAAGTGATATGATGTGTTACATGCTAGATAGGTGTGACTTAGGATCGGGGTCCTGACATTATCGCGCTTCTATTAAAAATGAGAATTGTTTTCCTTAGCGCAAAAGTTTCTGTTTTCAGCAATATCGAACCTACTATCACCGTAAGCTATCCCAAAGGTTACTTGGCAGAAACACTAATTAAAACACAAAAATAGATCTAACCATAGGCTAGATGAATTATTTATTGAAAATCAGAACCAAAAAGCAAAGAACAAAATAAAGTTGGGTTGCCTCCCAACAAGCGCTATTGTTTAACGCCCTTAGCTAGGCATAAAAACACATATATAGATCTAGGTATTGTCATTTTTGGTATGCACTCCATAGGGAGCTATCATAATAGATTCATATGGAAAAATAATTTTCTTTCTAGGAAAGTGTTCCATGACCTTCCTTAACGGAAATTGAAACATAATGTTTCCTTCTTTCATATCAATAATTGCACCAATCGTTCTAAGGAAAGGTCTACCAAGAATAATAGGACATGTATGATTGCAATCTATATCAAGAACAATGAAATCTACAGGCACATAATTCCTATTTGCAACAATAAGAACATCATTAATCCTTCCCATAGGTTTTGTAATAGTGGAATCCGCAAGATGCAAATTTAAAGAACAATCATCAAATTCACGGAAATCTAGCACATCACATAAATTTTTTAGAATTGTGGAAACGCTAACACCCAAATCACACAAAGCATGGCACTCATAATCTTTATTCTTAATCTTAATAGTAGGTTCCCACTCATCATAAAGTTTTCTAGGGATAGAAACTTCCAATTCAAGCTTTTCTTCAAAATATTGCATCATAGCATCAATGATATGTTTAGTAAAAGCTTTGTTTTGATTATAAGCATGAGGATAATTCAACATGGATTGCAACATGGAAATGCAATCTATTAAAGAACAATTATCATAATTAAAATCCTTGAAATCCAAACGAGTGGTGTCGTGGGAAACCACGGCCACCTATGGGACCAGGGGCCCCTTGCTGGTTCAGCAGGGGGATGTCACGTCGCACAAAGAGCAGAAGAGCGTGGGGCAGCACGGCAAAAATCACACAGGCAATTTCACCTAGGTTCGGGCCGCCGTGAGGCGTAAAACCCTACTCCTGCTTTGGTGGATTGATGGTAGAAGAATGGTGGTCGAGCGTAGTACACTTGCCCGGTAGGAGTGCCTCAGGGAGACAGTGGCAACGCGCATATGAGTGTGTGGGTATCCAACCTTCTAACCCCTGTTACGGTTGCCATGGGCCTCCTTTTATAGGTTAAGGGGTCACCACAATGGCAAAGTAGTCATTATGCACTAATAAGATAGCAAATAGTGCTATCATACCTAACCCTCAGGCTCATAGGATGCACTGAATGCGCCGCTTAACGTCACATTGTCACTTGCCCGGCAAGCCTTGCCGGGCTGTTTTGCCAGCTTCACACCTGCTCGCTTGACACGTCGCACGACGGGTGTCGTTCGTAGGCATTTCCTGTAGAAAGAGGCTGCCATGTGGCGAGTGGCTGCCACTTAATCACTTTGCATCCTGACACCATACTGATTGACGACGTGGGTCATGGTGGAGTAGTTGGGTGAGGTGGTTTTGCCTCCGCGAGTCCCGACAGGCCTTGCCAGGATTTCTTAGACGTTTTCTTCCAGGGGTGACCCCGCCCTCTCCAAGTTCACCTGCCCAGTAATGGAGACTTCTCTTCTGGTGGTATCTTGCTTCTCTGGCTTGACCTTCGTCCTCTTGATCTGCATGTTGGTCCCTCAAAGATCTTAGTCTCTTGTACTCTGGTATGGTCTGGTGCTGGAATCTTGTTCCCGTGCCTATGCAGAGTCTGGGCAACAGACCCAGGGTTTTTCTGCACCGACAGAAGCCCCAAGGCCTGCCCCGAACAAGTTGATGAGCGTCGTCGGGGTAGGCCCTAATAAGTGCACATGCAATGGTGTGGAAGTGGCTGGTCTCTTGACATCTTCTTTGCTTGTTCATTAATCTCGAGTCTGGGCCAGTTTCTGGTTTCTCTGTGCGCCGTGTAAAGCCAATAGTGGTGGGGCCGCCCTTGTAATGGTCTGTGAATGACTTTAACGCACGGGGTAGAAACTGCCAATTCACTCTTCCCACCATGCTCTTATCCTTAGCCATTTATCCCGCATGCACCGCGCGGGCTATGTAACGGAGGCGTGAGGCGCGGGTGAGCATCAAGGCGAGGGCCCACTCTTCTTGAATTGGTGGAGGAGGACGGTGGTCGCTCGTTGAGGGAGCGGCTCCCCTCCCTGGCCTACCTATAAAGGGAGGGGAGAAGGGAGGGCGGAGTCATTCATCCTTGCGTCCCCCTCCTCTATTTTTTTCTTCCTGCTGGTTATGTCGAAGAGAAGAGCCTGGGGCCAGGCCCTAGGCTTCAGTCTAGAGCTTCACACGGATCCAAGGGGGGTACTCGAGCGGCATGGTGACAACGCCGGAGGTGGCGACTCCGGTGTGCTTGTTACCGGGTCGCCTGTAGCCTTGATTCCAGTGGGAGGGGACGCGAACGACACCATGTCAAGGCCTGTAGTGGATATGGCGCGTGGTAGTCGGTCGCTCCCCATTCTTCTTTCCTCTGCGACGCCGGGGAGGAGTCATGAAAAAGGGTTGCCGCTAGCTAAAGCGGATCTGACTCCCCCTGGGTGTTGTCCTCTTGTCGTGTAGGAGGGCTTTCTGCTCCCATACACGATTTAAGAACGTGCAGTGGCTTCTGATGTCAGGTCCGTTGGGGACGACCATTCACTTTGTGGGATAAACCAGAGAGCATGGTGTCTGGTGCGGCTGTCGTGCTGAGGTCTTCGGGTGGCAGTGATACGGACGATGGTGGCAACCCACAATGCGTCAAGAACGGGGACGATCGTTCTGACGAGTCGTGTTTGTCGGTGACTCCGCATTCCCCATCTACTCCTCCGACAGCATCACCATCCACGCCTACCCACTGGTTTCTTCCTCCTAGCTAGGGAGCGGCACCATCCTGATCCTGGGGAGGCGCAAAATCCTAGCTATGTACGCCCCTGGCCTCCTCGACCTCCTCCTGCAGGAGATGGACAAGGCCAAAGGCATCACGGAGAACTTATCTTTTCTTCAATCTTCAACCTGTCGGCACTTGCCTAATTTTAATTCAAATAATGTAATCTCTCGAGTCCATGTTTGTGTTCTGTAAGGTTTGTACTTGTATTATCAGCATATTAATGAAAAAGATGAACCTTGCCGGGAACTCGTGCATGTATATGTCCATGCAAAGGTGGGATGCCTCTTTAGTTTAAATAAACGAGTCTTCTCTGGCAGGCTATCCTGCCGGTACCCTTTTGAATTTTTTTGCTAGAGAACTGAGCCTACCGGGCAAAAAATAAAAGGGACCAGCCCCCTGCCAACCTCTTTTCACTAAAGGCCAGTACGACCATCCTAGCTAAAGCAACGTTCAAGTCAAGGATGGGAGCACCTAAGTTTCAAAGAGCGGCGAGGTTTTCTCATACACAAGTTCCAGCTTACAGAACACTTATGGACAAGAGGTAGAACTTATCTGTTTGGCTTGCAAAATAGTAGATCGGAAACTTATATGATGGAAAATAAACCCGGGGGCCATAGGTTTCACTAGAAGTTTCTCTCAAGATAGCAAATAATACAGTGGGTGAACAAATTACTGTCGAGCAATTGATAGAAAAGCGCAAAGTTATGACGATATCTAAGGCAATGATTATGAAATATAGGCATCACGTCCATGTCAAGTAGATCAAAACGATTCTGCATCTACTACTATTACTCCACACATCGACCGACTCATGTCTGCATCTAGAGTATTAAGTTCATAAAGAACACAGTAACACACACTACTGCAGGATGGTCCAAACGCGACACTACGATCAGGGACACTTCAACGGAACTGTGTGCGATGCCATAATCGCAAACGGTGGTGTAAAAAACCCATCAAAAAGGTGCAAAACATTTGTGATGACAGATGCATCAAACACGGTTCTGAATTTAGTTGCGTGTGACATGTAGGGCATAAGGTTCACCTCAATTAACTGTTTGGGATGAGGAGGCACAAAAAAATGTGCAGCCAGATGAAGGCATGTGCAATATAAAGCATACGGTTCACTGGGATGAACTATGTGTGATTAGGAAACACAATGGAAACGGTTCAACGGAACAAGATGTGTGTGATATGCGGCAAACAGGCCTGTAATCCGAAATTTGTGCGAAGACCAATAATAACACAGACGATTGCTGCTAATAAGCCGTGTGAATTGCTCTGTCTATAGTAGAATAACATGTATATATATAACTGAAATAAACATCGAATTACATAAGTGACTATACAGATCATTCGCACACACCTCAATAAACAATTGCATGCATCCTAAAGTAGGAGAAACATCGTCTAGTCATCTACTTCTTGTGACGCTCCCGCCACTGCTATGTGGCTCAATCCCTCGTCTGGGTTAGGAAGAAGATAGTTCCTCATGTCAACGATCCGCCTGTACATATCGTAGCTTGTGTACGCGTCCATGACCGCGTACTTGACATGTTGTTCATCCAGTCTCTTATGCCACACACTGTGCCAGGCGTTCCTGTCCTTATTGCTCTCTTGCTTCATCTTTGTGTAGTAGGGGTCGATGATGGCCGAGGCGAGGTCAACCAGGGAGTTCAGTTTGCTTTTGTCACTGCCCCAAACCTTGTAGTGGATTTGGATGTTGACAAGATTCAGGCATTTCAAGTGCGAAACCTTGAGCGCTTTTAGATCGTTGGTGGTGTCCACCGTAGCGAAACTATAGTTGGAGCTGTTGGTAAACCTGGCGAAACGCTCGCAAGGCCTTGTGGCAAGGTGGAAGTGGTAGACAAGGACGTCATGTTGCATGCACAACTGGGCGACGGCAACCTTCTGATCGTGCCCCGCACGACCCATGGTGTACTCGAGGTCGAAGCCGACCACTCGGTACTTGTCTTCTGCAAGGAACTGCTCCATAGTTTGGATGGAACTCTCCACCGAGACAGGATCATTCGTGTACACCACCGAGAGGGCCTTCCCCCTCATGTGGGTGTCCACTACGTGATGCATGGGGAACTGCCTGCCGTTGTCATTGTCGGCCGCTGGGAGCGCCATTGGAGCCACAGAGAGCACCATTGGAACCGCTGAATGTCCTCTCTATATGTGTCCTCGTGGGTGTGCTTATTGTGTCGTGTGAGACGAGAGATGAAGGTAAATGGCCGCGGGAATAAAAGGGGGCCGAGCAGCATGGATTCTCGGCACGTCCGCATGGCAGTTTTTGCAGCAGGTAACTGCATCGTCGCGCCACGCCCGGCACAACCGCTTGCACACCAACGTGTGTGATTGTGTGCCGGTCCAAACAACTGGCAACACGCGTGGAGGGACGAGGGCAAAGCACCCAGAGGGACGCGATAGCAGAGCGCGCGCGGCGGGACGCGAGCAGAGCACACACGGCCGCCTGAACCGCAAGCAACCACATGCATAGAGCAGTTGAACACGCAGGAAATGGTCGCCTACAAGCCGGCCGATAGTTGCGTTGCTGCAAAGAGAGCGGCCGTGTGGTACCACCTGCGTCTAGTCTATAGTCTCCTTTATATTCCGTGTCATACTTTGCCCTCAAATTTAACCAACCAAATGTTAATGCATGTTTTAAAAATTATATTATTGGAAACTATGTTCAAATACAAATCCAACAATATAATCTTTGGTGACAAGCATTCGTATTTTATTAGTTAAATCATACTTATAAACCAGGACGGTGGTATAGTAGGTAATTAAATCGCAAATGTTTTTTTATTAACGTATGTGTACGTGGCCTTTCGTCCTCCTCTCACACGTCTTGACACCCCGCTGCCGCAGACGGCTTACAGCGCAAGTTTGCGCAGCGCGGGGGCCGTTCTTTTTGCCAAACAGTGGCGCCAAAGAATCGTCGGTGAGCCCATTCCCGCACAATCTCGCAGGTTCCCTCACAAGCTTCCTGCACGACTCGGTGAAATCCCCCAAAATCCCAATGCTTACTGGCCTGCTAACAAAACCCTCACGGCCAGCGAGTCCTGCGTTGCATTTTCCCCTCCATCCCTGTAGCTTATCTCGTTTGCTTCCCCCACATTCGCCAATGGAACCGGTCCGTCGTCGTTGCTCAGCCACTCCACCGTCATCAGAGGACAGCTCCAGCTGGGAGGCTACACCACGGCGGTGGTGCAGTCCCCGACGTAGTGTAGTGCGCGTGGCGTCCCTGTTGGGTATGCGTGGAACACCCACCACACGCTCCGCCGCTAGTCCCCGTCAGGAGCTGTTGCCGGCCGCCATTTCCGCCACACCACTGTCGAAAGCCAGGGCCATCTCCCGCTCCACCGCCGCGGCCCGAAGGCGGGAGATGGCCGTCATGGCCGCCACCCCATTGCCGGCCATTGTGACCATCACCCGCTCCGCCATCGGGGCCCAAAGGCGGGAGGTGGTGGTCGTGGCCACCACCCCGTCATCGGCCGCCGTGGCCGCTATCCCACCATCGACCGCCGGGGTCATCACCCAGTCCGCCACCGCCGCCCGAAGGCGGGAAGCGGAGGTGGATGCCCGCACGTGCGACAGCAACCTTGCGCGCTACACCAAGTTCCTGCGGGAGGAGGAGGAGCGCCTCATCGAGCATGCAAAGAGCCTTACCTCCGCAGTGGCCACGGCACACGCCTCCTCAGAGGCGAGGAATCAGGAGATCTACGAGGAGAACCACCGCTTCGAGAGGGGTCGTCTGGAGCGGCAGAGGGCGTTCGAGTTGAGCGTCACTGAAGCTGCATTAGCGGCAGGCACTGCATTGCGGTTTCCTAGCTCGTCGATAGGCTCCTCCTCCTCCGACTCTTACTAGGCGCGCTCGGCAGAGGAGAGGCAGCCGAAAGTAGTACAAAGCCCCTCCGCAGTGGTAGTAGTAGTATTTAGGGGCTATTTTGTTCAGTTCATCTGACTATAGATGTGGTGGAACTTTACAACGTACTTAAATTTAGCTAGTATATATAGTTGAACTAGCTATTTCAGTACGTGGTTGGCAACAATTGAGGAAAAGTTTGGTCGGTTCAACTGTCGAGTTGACCTGTTTGTATAAATTAAGAATGATTGCTTAATCTATGAATGAAATCTATGCTTAATTACTGAATTTTAGTTGCAAAAATTAGATACTGCTAGTGATTTTTAGCTTCATATTTTCACAAATCACAGTGTTACAAGGCTTGACAAATCTTACAAATTGTGTGTACATGGTTGCACACGGGTCATCCAAAACAACTGTTTGCGTTGACGGGGTGCACAAATCATGTCATGCTCTCACTTTGCATATGGGTGTTCCATCTAAAACGTTTGTGATCAAGAGCCGCAGAAATCCGCACGGCATGGCACCTCCTACTACAATTAAAACCAAGACACATGGCGTCACGTGAATGGTTAACAAAATTTTGGATTTACTAGAATTTCAAAACCGGACATCTCAATGTTTTGTCAGCAATCAACGGTGCCCCGGTGTTTGAAATTCATTCCCATTTCTTGCATGGGACCTAAGCATGCACCCAAGGACACATATTTGATTTTTTTCAACCAATTTATATGCACTCGAGCATGTGCATGTAGTTCAAATTTGAATTATGCGCATAAAATGCATTGAAAACTCAGTTAATGCATAAAAATGTCCAAACGAACCCCGAAAAATCACAAAAATTCACACAAGACTCCCATTGTTCTATGTTGACACGAGAAAAAAAATTGAAAGCAATAAGAGGCAATGGATATTGTTTCGTCCCCAAAGGTGGGACGTTCCCTACCGAAAACCATCATGCTTGTTGTGAGAAGCTTCGGTTTGTGAGAAGCATAGACCCAAACCTGCCCCAAATGGGACAAAATTTGTACCACGGCATGTTGATGCCGCTTCATGGTAGCATGCCAATTTTAATGAATTTCAGACGAGTTTTGGATTTACTAGAATTTAAAAACCAGGCATCTCAATGTTTTGCCGGCAATCAACGGTGCCCTGGTGTTTGAAATTCATTCCCATTTCTTGAATGGGACCTAAGCATGCACCCAAGGACACAGATTTGATTTTTCAACAAATTTATATGCACTAGAGCATGTGCATGTAGTTCAAATTTGAATTGTTCACCTGAAATGGCTAGAAAACCAATTTAATGTATAAAATGTTCAAACAAACACTGAATAATTCCAATTCTTTTACGACACACATATAGTTGCATCTTCACTCCAGATAAAAGGTCTAGCAATTCAAACACCGTCCATTGCCGTTGTGACCCCACTATGTAATTCAAATAAAGATGGAAAATCTAGTAGATCGCACACAGTTTATTATCAGCAACCGTGTGAGATGTAGTACAAAATATCTTGGAGCACCGTCGGTGTATAGTACGCCTATGGCTTACGTGAGAACGAGCGCCGGCTATAGTCCATAGCCGGCGTCTCAAGCACACTAGCTTGCTCCCAAAATATCATTTCACTGTTCAATCATTGCCGGTGAAAGATGGGCACGTGGACCCGCGTCATGAGGGCAACTTCGATGGCCCACTCCGGTGAGAGCGCGGCTGCAGATGCCTTGCGCGTGCTAACAAGGTGCATGAGCGCGGCCACAATCTGCGACCAGGCGGCAAAGGCAGCCAAAACGGCTGTTGTTGCTTCTCAGGTGGTGGCAGCAACAGCAGTTGTCTGTTCCGCAGCGGCGGCCTTAGCCCTGATGGAGGCCGCCCACGCCCAGCTCATGGCGGTCATCGCACAAATCGAACGAAGCTTCTCCGACAATGGTCGGCAACCCATGGCCGAAGAGCTGGCAATCGCCGAGAGCATTCGAGGAGCCGTCTGTTCCTCTGCCGCATACCTTGCGACGACGGAGCCCGTCCAAGCCCAGATCGTGTACGCCCATGCCCAGCTCGTGGAGGACTTTTCCAAAGAGATGGCAGACGCGTATGGCGAGGTGCTTGTTGAGTATGGTGCGATGGATGCCATGGAGCCCCTTCCCCAGGAGACCGTCGGGCACGAACTGGACATGGAGGCGGCGGCGGAGATCGACGAGCACCAGCTGTAGTAGTACTCTATGTTTTGTTTAATTAAGAACGTGAGTCTTTAATTTGTTAGAGTAATGTTTAGGTCAGCTAGCTCTGTTTAATTGCTGAACTTGCTCGATTAAGAAGTGTGGGTGTGCTGTAGTCTCCTTTGTGCACCCAAATTATGCAATGACGTGGATGACCACTTTAACCATGGAAATTCGAACCAAAACTTTTGACGTTCAAACTCATCACACACGGGTTAAGCTATCTTAATCTTTTCTGATGTCCACATATCATACATAGTTCTGAATAAGGGACCGTGTCTGATGACACTTTGCGCGCCAGTTTTTTTGCTGAAGCGATTCCAAATTTTCGGCTTCCACGGTAATATCTACCTCCCCGCCCCCTCCCCCATACCAAAAGCCACATTTCCCCTCTTTCCTCCTTCCTTTCCAAGTTGAAACCTTCACTCCTTGCTTGCGGCACCGCCACCTCCTCGCCGGCGACCCTCCTTCACGCTGCTCGGCCTCCTCTATCTAGGCAGGTAATCCACACCCGACCTTCATCCTCCTCCTTCCACGTCCCACATGCCCCGACCGCCGGCGCGAGCGCGACACCTTCCACCCAAATTACCGACCCCTCCACCAAAAAAGCATCGGCCTAAGCCATGGTGCACGCAGTATAGCCAGAACCTCAAGGAGCATTTGGCAGCAGAGAAGCAAATCACAGCCGCACACGTGGATGAGGTCGTGATGGCTGCCATTCGTGCCGACCCCCGGATCTTTAAGGAGCACTTTGTCAATTGCTAGCTACGCCGGTTAAGCATGCTCGGTTTACCCGTTGCGTGTGCTGCTCCTGCCTTTCCTTAACAAATTCTAGTGAGTTATGCTATCTAATTTCACCATGCGATCCGTTTCTCTAGTGTATATGTTCTATATGTCGTGCGGTGTGGTGCTCACTTATTAACTGTTTTGTTAATTAGTTGTCGTCTTCAGTTTTCTGGTTGGTTCAATTCTGCAAATATGATGTTCAATTCTTCAGGCTGCAATTTTGTATTGTCTTCCATGTGAGAAATAAATCGAATTTATCTTTACAAAATTGTGGGTGCATTCTGTTATTGTATATGATGGTGTCCTGGACTAGGGGGTACTCACCACGTCGTCTCCCGGTCAGTTAGATTGGGCCGAGGACCCCCATGGCCGTATACTCATGGGCCAGTTCAGACAGCTGCCGCATACAAGGAAGATTCCACAAGACTTGGTGGTCAAGACAAGGACTCCTCCCCCACCGGCGTATTCGGCTAGGACTCTTGTTATCCTAGGCCTCTAGTGCATTATATAAACCGAGGCCAGGCTAGTCGATAGATCATCATCAACAATCATAATCATAGGCTAGCTTCTAGGGTTTAGCCTCTACGATCTCGTGGTAGATCAACTCTTGTAATACTCATATCATCAAGATCAATAAAGCAGGAAGTAGGGTATTACCTCCATAGAGAGGGCCCGAACCTGGGTAAACATCGTGTCCCCTGTCTCCTATTACCATCGACCTTATACGCACAGTTCGCGACCCTCTACCCGAGATCCACCGGTTTTGACATCGACATTGGTGCTTTCATTGAGAGTTCCGCTGTGTGATCGGCCAAAAGATCAATGGCTCGCCCGCAGGTCATCTGCGATGTCGGCATGTTCGTCACCGGCTCGACTGGTCACCTTGGCTCGACCGAGGACCGTGCTCCATCTCCGATCGTCATGTTCGGACGGGGGCCTTCTTCAACATCAACTCCGATCTCTATCATGATCATAGAGGAATCATCCATCAAGCTCGAGGGTTCAACGTCAACATTGCCCTCGGGCGGCCGTGCTGTCACTAGTAGAAAACAGGGCTATGGTCCAGGCCGGCTCAGCCCATTAGTCCCGGTTCAGTGTAGAACCGGGACTAATGTGGGCATTGGTCCCGGTTCGTGAGCCCAGGGGGCCGGCCGGGCCACATGGGCCATTGGTCCCGGTTCGTCTGGACCTTTTGGTCCCGGTTGGTGGGACGAACCGGGACCAATGGGCCTCGCTCCTGGCCCACCACCATTGGTCCCGGTTGGTGGCCTGAACCGGGACCAAAGGCTCCCCTTTAGTCCCGGTTCTTGCCACAAACCGGGACCAATGAGGTTCCTATATATACCCTCGCCTGCGAGCAGAGCACTCCAGTGCTCTGTTTTTCTCTTGCCGGCGAGGGGAGGGGTTTGTGGTGCTCTAGCTCACCTCCTATGCACATGAGGTGTTCGATGGAATGCTCGAGCCACACTACTTAAACTTTCTCCTCTCGAAGCTCAACCTCCAAGCTCCATTTTCCTCGAGATTTGTCTAGATTTAGTGATCCGTCACGCCCCGTCCCCGTCTTCACCGCCGTCGATCACCCGCGCTGATCTCATCACCGACACCACCGTGGTGAGCCTCTTGTTCTTATCTTCTTTCTGAAAGGAAAAATATTCTTACTTGTCTGTTTAGATAGATACTTGTATCATTTTCTTACATTTATTATTGCATTTTATATAGTGTGATGGTTTTGGTATCCGCCCCCGTCGGCCCTCGTCCTGTCTATGATTCGGATTTGGTATGTATATTATCTTCATAACTATTGGTTCATTTATTGTTTATGAAAATTATGCCGACCAACGCGACATAGATTTTATTTATCTAGGATGTATGTGAATCGGAAATGCCAACCGAACCTATTGTCGAGAGGTTAAATTTAGTTGAAGAAGAAAACAATTTGTTGAAGGAAAAAATAAAAAAAATTGAGGAGGAGAAGATGATATTGGAGTTGCATGTTGCGGATGTCGTCGATGATCACAAGATCAAGATGGATGCAATGCGCTTGAAGATTAGAAAGATTACAAAATATGCCATTCATACCGAGGCTTGGTATCATTATGCCGTTGGATCAATTGTTACCTTGGTTGCGATTATGATCGCATTTGTTTTCGCATTGAAATGTTTTACATAGTTTCAATGTATGGTTTAATTAATTAGATGCTCTGGAGAGCTATATGTTGTTAGATGAGAACTATGTATGCACTTTGGTTTTAATGTGATGATGAACTTCTATTAATTTGGACACTTAATTATATATAATGCACGCAGATGAACCGGCAATGGATGTACGGTGACAGACACACCCGCGAGTACATTAAGGGCGTGCATGAGTTTCTCGATGCGGCTGAGGCAAACAAGCAGAATGGTTTTATGTGTTGTCCATGCACTGAATGTGGGAATACGAGGTCTTACTCTAACCGGAAAATCCTTCACTCCCACCTGCTTTACAAGGGTTTCATGCCACACTATAATGTTTGGACGAGGCACAGAGAAATAGGGGTTATGATGGAAGACGGCGAAGAAGAAGAGTACGATGACAACTATGTGCCCCCTGAATACGGTGATGCTGCAACGGGGGGAGCTGGTGAAGATCAAGAGGAACCAGACGATGTGCCCAATGATGCTGCCACGGGTGAAGCTGCTGAAGATCAAGAGGAACCAGACGATGTGCCTGATGATGATGATCTCCGCTGGGTCATTGTCGATGCAAGGACGCAATGCATTAGTCAAAAGGAGAAGCTGAAGTTCATCGCATGTTAGAGGATCACAAAAAAGGGTTATACCCCAATTGCGAAGATGGCAACACAAAGCTCGGTACCGTACTGGAATTGCTGCAGTGGAAGGCAGAGAATGCTGTGGCTGACAAAGGATTTGAGAAGCTACTGAAAATATTGAAGAAGAAGCTTCCAAACGATAACGAATTGCCCGACAGTACATACGCAGCAAAGAAGGTCGTATGCCCTCTAGGATTGGAGGTGGAGAAGATACATGCATGCCCTAATGACTGCATCCTCTACCGCGATGCATACAAGGATCTGAACGCATGCCCGGTATGTGGTGCGTTGCGGTATAAGATCAGACGAGATGACCCTAGTGATGTTGACGGCGAGCCCCTCAGGAAGAGGGTTCCTGCGAAGGTGATGTGGTATGCTCCTATAATACCACGGTTGAAACGTCTGTTCAGAAACGAAGAGCATGCCAAGTTGATGCGATGGCACAGTGAGAACCGGAAGAAAGATGGGAAGTTGAGAGCACCCGCTGACGGGTCGCAGTGGAGAAAAATCGAGAGAAAGTACTGGGATGAGTTTGCAAAGGACCCAAGGAATGTATGGTTTGCTTTAAGCGCGGATGGCATTAATCCTTTCGGGGAGCAGAGCAGCAATCACAGCACCTGGCCCATGACTCTATGTATGTATAACCTTCCTCCTTGGATGTGCATGAAGCGGAAGTTCATTATGATGCCAGTTCTCATCCAAGGCCCTAAGCAACCCGACAACGAAATTGATGTGTACCTAAGGCCATTAGTTGAAGAACTTTTACAGCTGTGGAATGGAAACGGTGTACGTACGTGGGATGAGCACAGACAGGAGGAATTTAACCTTAAGGCGTTGCTGTTCGTGACCATCAACGATTGGCCCGCTCTCAGTAACCTTTCAGGACAGACAAACAAAGGATACCACGCATGCACGCACTGTTTAGATGACACTGAAAGTATATACCTGGACAAATGCAGGAAGAATGTGTACCTGGGCCATCGTCAATTTCTTCCGACCAACCATCAATGTCGAAAGAAAGGCAAGCATTTCAAAGGCGAGGCAGATCACCGGAAGAAGCCCGCCATGCGCACCGGTGTTCACGTGCTTGCTATGGTCAATGATTTACACTACGTAATCTTTGGAAAGGGTCCCAGTGGACTAGCTGTTCCGAATGACGCTGAGGGACACGCACCCATGTGGAAGAAGAAATCTATATTTTGGGACCTACCCTACTGGAAAGACCTAGAGGTCCGCTCCTCAATCGACGTGATGCACGTGACGAAGAACCTTTGCGTGAACCTGCTAGGCTTCTTGGGCGTGTATGGGAAGACAAAAGATACACCCGAGGCACGAGAGGACCTGCAACGTTTGCACGAAAAAGACGGCATGCCTCCGAAGCAGTATAAAGGTCCTGCCAGCTACGCTCTTACGAAAGAAGAGAAAGAAATCTTCTTTGAATGCCTGCTCAGTATGAAGGTCACGACTGGCTTCTCGTCGAATATAAAGGGAATAATAAATATGCCAGAGAAAAAGTTTCAGAACCTAAAGTCTCATGACTGCCACGTGATTATGACACAACTGCTTCCGGTTGCATTGAGGGGGCTTCTACCGGAAAACGTTCGATTAGCCATTGTGAAGCTATGTGCATTCCTCAATGGAATCTCTTAGAAGGTGATCGATCCAGAAATCGTACCAAGGCTAAGGAGTGATGTTGCGCAATGTCTTGTCAGTTTCGAGCTGGTGTTCCCACCATCCTTCTTCAATATCATGACGGACGTCCTAGTTCATCTAGTCGACGAGATTGTCATCCTGGGGCCCGTATTTCTACACAATATGTTCCCTTTAGAGAGGTTCATGGGAGTCCTAAAGAAATATGTCCGTAACCGCGCTAGGCCAGAAGGAAGCATCTCCATGGGCCATCAAACAGAGGATGTTATCGGGTTTTGTGTTGACTTCATTCCTGGCCTTAACAAGATAGGTCTCCCTAAATCGCGGTATGAGGGGAGACTGACTGGAAAAGGCACTCTTGGAAGAGACTCAATAATATGCAGGGACGGATATTCTTGGTCTCAAGCACACTACACAGTTCTACAGAATTCTACCTTGGTGACCCCGTATGTCGATGAACACAAGAACAGTCTGCGCTCCAAACACCCGGAGCAGTGCGACGACTGGATTACATGTGAACACATCAGGACTTTCAGCAGTTGGTTGGAAACACGTCTCAGAGGTGACAACACTGTTTGTGATGAGTTGTACTTGTTGTCCAGGGGACCATATTTGACTGTATTGACTTACAAAGGATACGAGATAAATGGGAATACATTTTACACGATCGCCCAAGATCAAAAGAGCACCAACCAAAACAGCGGTGTCCGCTTTGATGCAGCAACCGAGAGCGGAAAGGACACATATTATGGTTACATAGTGGACATATGGGAACTTGACTACGGACCTGATTTTAAGGTCCCTTTGTTTAAGTGCAAATGGGTCAATCTGTTAGGCGGCGGGGTACAGGTAGACCCACAGTACGGAATGACAACAGTGGATCTGAAAAATCTTGGGTACACTGACGAACCGTTCGTCCTAGCCAATGATGTGGCACAGGTTATCTATGTGAAGGACATGTCTACCAAACCGAGAAAAAGAAAAGATAAGGAAGCGAATACATCATACGATGAGCCAAAGCGCCACATAGTTCTTTCAGGAAAAAGGGACATCCTGGGAGTGGACGGCAAGACAGACATGTCTGAAGATTATGAAAAGTTTCATGAAATTCCTCCCTTCAATGTCAAGGCTGACCCAAGCATCCTGATAAACAATGAAGATTATCCATGGTTACAGCGCAATAAGCAAATGACACAAGCGAAGAAAAAGTGAAGACTTTCTCCCACAATAAGCAAATGCTATGTGGGTGAAATTATGATACCATCCCAACTTTCAACTTTTTCAGAGTTCATTTGAAATGCTTTCATGTCTTATGGTTCGAAACTTTGATACTTCGAAAGTGATTGTCCATTTTGTACACGAACTGCATCAAGTTTTTGTCGTAACCCTCTCTACTTTTTGGAACATGCTATGTGGGTGAAATGATGATACCATGCCAACTTTCAACCTTTTCAGAGTTCATTTTGAAATGCTTTCCAATTTCAGAGTCATTTAGCTCAAAGAATGAATTAATAGCAAACATAATGAACTACAAAACTTTTATGAAAATAAAAACAATCAATTAAAATATTATGTTATGATCAACTAAAATAAAACTATAATATTCTTCAATAGCAAAAAGAATATAATTTGTGTGACCTAAAATCAATAGTAAAGTTATTCTAATTTTAAATAGAAATAAACTAGTGATTCACAAACTAGTGATTCATAAAAATAAATAGCAAAGAAGAAAAAAATTCTAATTTTATAGTAAAGTTATTCATAAACTAGTGATTCACACAAATTTTTAACAATTCAAATTTAAACTATTTAAAATTTAAAACTAATGGCACTAACAGAAAGTTTATAATTTTTGTGACCTAAAAGCAAAAAGAAATCACTAAAAAACTGTAAGTATTTAGTTTTAAGTAGAAATAAAAAATAAATAGAAAAAAAATTCTAATTTTATAGTAAAGTTATTCATAAACTAGTGATTCACACAAATTTTTAAAAATTCAAATTTAAACTATTTAAAATTTAAAACTAATGGCACTAACAGAAAATTTATAATTTTTGTGACCTAAAAGCAAAAAGAAATCACTAAAAAACTGTAAGTATTTAGTTTTAAGTAGAAATAAAAAATAAATAGAAAAAAAATTCTAATTTTATAGTAAAGTTATTCATAAACTAGTGATTCACACAAATTTTTAAAAATTCAAATTTAAACTATTTAAAATTTAAAACTAATGGCACTAACAGAAAATTTATAATTTTTGTGACCTAAAAGCAAAAAGAAATCACTAAAAAACTGTAAGTATTTAGTTTTAAGTAGAAATAAAAAAATAAAAAACCAAAAAAATATAGAAATTAAAAAGAAAAACCAAAAAAAATGCCACCTACTGGGCCTCCACGGCCTGAATACAACTAGAAACCCTACATGGGCCAGGATTCAGGCCCGCAGAAGGCCCAATAGGCCCACAGGCAAAGCAGTGTCAAATTAGGCCCATAGGCCTGCTATTCAGAGGAGTTCGAGAGGGAGGAGGCAGCAGAGCTTATAAACCAGTGCCGGGCACTCTCAACTAGCGATGTGGGACTAAACTTATGGGCGCGGGCAGCACAAGGGCATTGGTCCTGGTTGGTGGCACCAACCGGGACTAAAGGGGGCATTGGTCCCGGTTGGTGGCACCAGCCGTGACAATTGCCACCCTTTAGTCCCGGTTGGTGCCACCAACCGGGACCAATGGGCTTCGCTTCCCGCCCTTTGGGCTGCTGAAAGTTGGCCTTTGGTCCCGGTTCGTGGCACCAACCGGGACTAAAGGGTGGCATTGGTCCCGGTTGGTGCCACGAACCGGGACCAATGCCCTTGCTATATAACCAGGACTTGTGAAAATTTTCACATCTCCCTCGCCTCCCTAGCCAGTTGCCCCCGCCGCCAGGCTGCCCAAATCGCTCGCGCGCTCCTCGTCGCCGTCGCCGCCGCCGGCCGCCATCCCCGTCTCCCCGTCCCCCTGCCCCGCGCCCGAGCCCACGCCGGCCGCCGCCCCGTGCCCCTGCCCCGTCCCCGAGCACACACGGCCGCGCCCCTGCGCCCCGGCCCGCCCCCACCATTGTCGTCGTCGCCGGCGCCCGCCCCCACTGCCGCCCCTGCCTCGACGCCGCCCCTCCTCCCCGTTCGGTCCGGCTCCGGCGACCCCCTTTCCTCCCTGTCCCCTCGATCCTCTTCATATAATTTTTTTTTCATATAATTTTTTTTTCATATGCATATGTTGATTATATGGATGGATGGATGATGTATATGTTCATTATATGGATGGATGGATGATGTATGCTTTTTTTCATATAATTTTTTTAGGCAGATTTTTAGATTTTTTAGGCAGATTTTTAGAATTTTTTGTGTATGTATGTTATGTTTATATGTATGTATGTATGTTCATATGTATGTATGTTTATGTTCAGATTTTTAGAAAATGTATGTATGTATGTTTATATGTATGTATGTTCAGATTTTTAGAAAATGTATGTATGTATGTTCATATGAAAGAAAAATGTATGTATGTATGTTCATATGCATATGCAAAGAAAATGTATGTTCATATATATGATGATATGTTCAAATGTTTGTATATTCATATGAACAATGAATTAGGCAAAACCTTTACTTTTTTCTAAAATTTATATTTGATCATTATTTAAAAAAAACAATCAATACTACTTCATGTATTTTTAAGAAAGGAAGAAGAAGAAAAAGAATGAGAGGAAAAACGAAATAAGAAGAGGAAGAAAGGAGAAGAAGAGGGGAGAGGAAGAAGAGAAGAAATAAATAAGAAGAAGAAAAAAGAAGAAAAAGAAGAGGAGAAGAAGAAAGGAATAGAGGAGAAGAAGAGAAAAATAGAATATTTATTCTATTTTCTCTTTTCTCCTCTATTCCTTTCTTCTTCTCCTCTTTTTTTTCTTCTTTTTTTTCTTCGAGAGGAAGAAGAGGAAGTCTTCTCCTCTATTCTTTCTTCTCTTCTTTTTTCTTCTTCTTCTTCCTCTTTATTTTATCGGGAACGAGGGTCGTCGAGAGTTCGAGGAGCGGTAGAGGAGAAACCCTAAATAGAAAGTATCGTCGGTGTGAGATACATGTACCGTCTGTAGTGTCCGACACCGAAGGCCACATGTATCTCACACCCACGAAACTTGCTAGCTATTTAGGGTTTCCTCTACCGAAAAGAAGAGGAGAAATAAATAAGAAGAAGAAAAAAGAAGAAAAAGAAGAGTAGAGGAAAAAGCGGGTCGTCTAGGGGTCGAGGGTTCCAGGGTCGTCGAGGGTTTGAGGGGTCGAGGATTGCCGAGGGGTCGAGAGAGGTTTCCTAGTGTCAAAGTATTGAAGAAATCCATGCCTTCATCATTAGCCGGAAGTAACCAGGGCATGTTGGTACGAAGTTCTGCAAAGTTGTTTTGGAATGGAGTCCCGGATAGAATAATCCGCCTTTTGGTACCAATTCAGCAAAGGCCTTCCAAATAGCGATATTCGGAAGGCTCTTGCTGAACTTTGTACCAAAAGGCGGATTATCCTATCTGGGAGTCCGTTCCAGAACAACTTTGAAGAGCTTCGTACCATCATGCACATGTTACTTTCGCCTAATGATGAAGACATGGTTTTGTTGAATCTTGAGACACTACGCAACCTCCCGACCCCTCGGCAATCCTATCGAACATGAGAGGAAGAAGAGGATAAAAGAAGAAGAGGAAGAAGAAAAAAAGAGGAGAAGAAAGAATAGAGGAGATCTTCTCCTCTATTCTTTCTTATCTTCTCCTCTATTCTTTCTTCTCCTCTTATATTTCTTCTTCTTCCTCTTTTTTTTATCGGGAACGAGGGTCGTCGAGGGACATAGATGTAGTGTCGTCGTTGTCGATATATACCCCCTCCCGATAGCTTACTATGATTAGGTAGCTAGTTCTACGTTTGGCACTAATATATCCATCTGTCATGTTTGAATAATAATTGCCATGTTGTAAATATTTGTAGAAACTATGGACACCGCCCTAGATGAAGCAACAAAAGAAGCGTTGTTGAGGGACATAATCGCAGAAGGAAGTGATGCCATCTCGTTGTTTCTCAACGAAACCAATGGTCTGGAAGGAGAGGGTGAACAAGCTGGCTACGGTGACCTAATGCTGGTGCAAGAAGAAGAACATGAGGACGGCTCCGGTGACCCAATGCCGGTGCAAGAAGGAGACCGTGATGACGGCTCCAGTGACCGAACCGAGTCCGGCCAGGTATATATATTAGTTAAGCCTATGCTGACTAGCTGATTGATGCATTCATTGTTTTGGTATGTACACATATTAATTAAGTCTTAGTTCTTTTTTCTAGCCCTCCGAATCGAGCACAACTTCGGTAAAGAGACGAGGCCCGAAGAAAAAGTTGAGCTCGGATGAAAAGTTTGAGATCATAGCAATCGCGCCCGACGGCCAACCTATTGAACCCCTCCGGACAAAGAGCGCATTTGTTGCTCAGTGCGGGGTTCTGGTTAGGGACAAGATCCCGATAAGCATCCAGCAATGGTTTAAGCCAGCTACAGAAGACCCTGAGGTGTCTTATGTCAATGATATGCAGAAAAATGATCTTTGGACTGAGCTGAAGTCAAATTTCACCCTACCGCCTGAGGATAATCCAGAGAACCCAGTTAAAGAGAAATTAATCAAGTCTTTTGCTCTGAAGAGGATGGCAGAACTATTCAGGAGGTGGAAGAAAGAGCTGAATAAGTTTGTCAAAAAAAATGAGACACCAGAATTCAAGGGCAGATATGAGAAGATCAGAGATCACTGGCCCGCATTTGTGGCCCACAAGACATCAGAAAAGAGTAAGAAGATGTCGGCGACAAACAAGCAAAATGCTGCGAAGAAGAAGCTTCACCATCGCACGGGGTCAGGTGGCTACCTCGTAGCCCGGCCTAAGTGGTCCAAGAGTGAGAATGATCTGGTTCATAAAGGGATCGAACCAGAGACAAATAACTGGCTAGACCGTTGCCGGACTTGGTTCTTCGGGGCTGGCAGAACCCTGGACCCTGAAACAGGGAAGTGCATTTGGATGAACGATCAAATGGACATACCAGTCAGTAAGCTTAAGCAGTATATCGAAGCAGCGCAGGAAGGGACGTTCTTTCCAGACAGAGAGAATGACGAGCTCACAATGGCCCTCGGGAATCCTGAGCACCCTGGACGGACACGAGGCACGCCAGGCTCCGTTCCGTGGAAGGTTGGGTTTCCGGACGCAGGTGGTTACAAATCCCATGAGAGGAGGAAAAAAGTGCAGCAGACCCAAATGCAGGCGCTGCAAGCAAGGGTGGACGCGATAGAGGAACGAGAAGCAAATCGCAGCAAACGTACTACCGAAGCCTCCCCCGAAGCTACCCCGCCATCTCAGCGCAGAAGCAGCGTGGCTTCCACCGAGCTTCTTCAGCTAGAGCATGCCTTGACGGCTCCTGCCAGTTATCCCGTGGATGCTATCACGGAGTCTCAAAATTGCCACCTTATGACGCAATGGATGAATTTGAAGGTCAAGGCGGCTGTTGGCTCTGTTTATCCTACTGAACCCGGCGCAACTTTTCACTGCCGGCCGATTCCAGAAGGATATGCTAGGGTGATGGTGGATGAGATAACGGAGGGATTTGAGGACCTCCATCTTGACCACCCAACCGGTGAAGGGGAGACTCGGCTGGGGTCTGCTCTGAAGACTCCATGCCGATGGCGGAAGGACCTCATCAACCTTCCGAACTGGACGCCACCGCCTCCTCCTCCTCCTCCGGCGAGTCAGGGCACTCCGCCTCCACCGCCTCCTCCTCCTCCGGCGAGTGACGATCAGGGCCCTCGGCCGGCTCCTTCTCCGGCGCGCGGCGGCACTCCGCCTCCTTCTCCGCCTGCGCCGACGCGCCCGAGCAGCCCGCCTCCTCCTTCTCCGCCTCGTCAGCAAGGGCGGAAGAGACCTGCCGCCGCTCCAGCTGCTCCGGCGCGTCGTAGTCCTTCTCCTCCGCCGCTTAAGCAAGTAAAGAAGACAACCGCTACGTCTGCTCGGTCGGCGTCTAGCAGTACAACCAGAGGCGGGAGGACATACAGATTCGGTCCTTCTCTGAAGACTCCAGAGAAGTTACCATACGAGAGGACCCAGGAGGAGAACGCCGAGATCGCGCGAGAAGAAGTGAAGAAATTCTTTGAAGGGGTGAAAGCAAAGAAACATCCACCTCCGGAGGAGAAGGTAGATCGGGTGAAAGTGAAGCGCACTCTGGCTGCCCTGACAAAACCACCAAAGTCTGATTCGCCGAAAGGAAACTATGACCGCATTATTGGAAAGGAATTTGCCGAAGCGTAGCGGTCGGGAAGTACTGTCAGTGATCAAAGGCTGAAACAACGACGAGCTGGGAAACAAATTGCACAGCTCGGCGAACAAGCGAAGCAATCGTGCCCCCTGCTCAAGGTGCCTAGCCACAATGTCGATAATGATCCGACGATGGTGCCCGGTTATAGCAATCCTGCAGATTACCTGCCCGACGAAGTACATTATTGACCCATGGACGTGCAGATACAAAGATACGAGTACGGGAAGCCTCTCGTCAAAGATGAAAGATCTCTATCAACGATGATGCGAAGATTGCATGATTGGTACTTGAAAATCTGCAGAGACTCTGGGGGGAGGAGTACTTTGTATGCGAGAGTTAAACCGGAGCATGACCTCGTTGGAATTGATCTGTTGCCTGTTCCATTTGAGGAGTTCTATCAGTTCTTCAATCAATTGGCCCTCGATAAAGCAACTGTCACCTGCTACTGTCTGTAAGTAGTACTACTTCTGTCATTAAGTTTCTCTATATAGCTTAGCTCTTTCATTGCATGTATTTATAATCATCCTCACTATATTATGCAGATTGAAGATCATCGAATTGAAGAAAAGACAAGTCGGTGATATTGGGTTCATTAACACAAATCTCATAGATGCAACTCAGGTTAAATTTCATGCCGCAGAAACCGAGGCCAGCATGCTAGAATCGTTGATAATAAATCAAAACAAAGATATAATACTCTTTCCTTACAACTTCAAGTGAGTGTTACTGTCTTGTGCGTATTCGGTTTCCCTTATATATTAGTCAAGGTTATAGTAATGTAATTGATGAGTTATGCATGCGTGTGCAGTTTCCACTATATTCTCCTACATATTAAGCTTGAGCAGGGACTAGTAACCGTCTTAGACTCAAGACGAAAAGATCCCAAGGACTATGCAGACATGACTCAAATACTCGAGAAGTAAATTAAATCGATCATTATCCACCATATCAGCAACTTTGTTCATTTCCTGATATATCAAGTAATTGTTTTCTTTGTCCGGCAGGGTTTGGAGAAAATTCACCAGAAAAGCTCCGGGACTGCCGAAGGAGCTGCAATTTAGACACCCGAAAGTAAGTACTAGCTATAGTAGCATTTTAAGCGCATCTACTAGTCATTCAAGCGCTAGTTTCATCAATACCATTTGGCATTCTTGCTTATCAGTTTGATTAACCTCTATTTCTTGTAAAGTGGTTGTGGCAGGAACAAGGGAATGATTTCTGTGGTTACTATGTTTGCGAGTCCATCCGCCACACGACCTGTGAGCGGCTACACTGACGAACAATATGAAGTACGTAAATAACAACATTCACAATTTTATTTTATTACCATCATTTGTGTTGAGTTTCATTCATTCATATATATATGTATTGACCCCCTTCTTTAAATTAGATGTTTCGGAAGCGGGATGAACTCCTAGCACCAGCTCGCATGCGAGGAATTCAAGAGGAATTGGCGGCATTCTTTCTTGACCACGTGATCCCTGAAGACGGAGAATTCTATGTTAACCCTGAGTCCGTATGATTATATTTGTAAGAGATAATTACTGTATATATGTAGCCGGTAGTGTCAGATAGATATACGAGAACTTGTTGTTCGACCAATCTCTCGGAGAAGGAGAGGTGGTCGATATCACTTCTCTCTGTATATATGCATATATGTTCATGACGATCTTCTGTTTCCTTCGTTTGCTTACTAGCTAGCTAGCGTGTCTAGTCCTCTCTATATACGTATGTATAGTACGTAGCGTCGACCAAGCACAGACATAACAGAGGACACTTCTCTCTATTAATTATAACTAGCTAACACAATATATGAAACACCTAAATTAACCCCCTAAAACCCCCAACCCCCCCCCCTTTCAAAAAAAAACAAAAACCCCAGCCACAGAAGTGCTGACGGTGGATGCCTATTGGTCCTGGTTGGTGGCACCAACCGGGACCAAAGGGTCTCCTGACTGGGCACTGCGCACTGCCCACGTGGAGGGCCTTTAGTCCCGGTTCTGGATTGAACCGGGACTAAAGGGTGGAGGTATTAGTACCGACACTTTAGTCCTGGTTCCTGAACCGGGACTAAAGGCCCTTACGAACCGGGACTATAGGCCCTTTTTCTACCAGTGTCTATTTATGGACAACGAACTTGTATCCGCCATCACCACCTCCTCGAGCATCGGTTTGACGATTGCTTCGGTGGAATAGTGCGGAATTACATCTACAACAGCCATGCAAAATTTCGTCGAGTTCCTATGGAGGAATCGACGACAATCCAAATTTCAGCTCGATCTGACGGTTCAAACTCCGGGAACCTTCCGATGAGTGGACCAATTTTCGGATCTGTTTTCTGCGCGAATACGGATCCGACCCGAATTCATGTTTCTTTATGAACGTGATATTAGACAACCTTTTTAGAGGAGCTCTCTTCTAGGGTATTGTGCGTCGTTTTTAAACACGTGTCCATAAAATTTTAAGCATCCCCTGAGGTCATCTTCATCATCATGCTGGTGTCAAACCAGTCCAGCAATATGGCTCCAAGGCTGCCGACCTGCGCTAGACACGTCGTCACTTTGTTGAGCCGAGCTCAACTTCTTTGGATCATCATCTCGGCAAGACGAACTGGAGTTCGGCATCGTGAAGGATAAATCATCACCAACATAGCCGCCCCACGGATTACACGGAGCGGGCACACCGGCATCGCCGCACGTCACTTCATCAAGCCGGCATTGACCACGTCACGACCTACATCGGCAGGGCCGCACTGTTGCTCCTTCAAGCCGGTGTCCATCATGTCAACCTAATTCAACTCATCGGCTGACATCGAGGCTTCGGCATCTCGGCTGGACCGGGGGCTTCGCCATCTCTTCATCAACCTACTTCGGAGACTTCGGCATCACTAGCCGACCAGCTCCGTCATGTTAGCTTGACCGAGGGCTTTGCCTCGGCGAGCCAACCTTTGCCAGCATCGCCATGCTGTCGCTTTATCGCCCGCAGGCAATGGGCGTGCGGATCGAGTCCCAATTTTGGGAATCACCTTTCTTCGGATAGCTACAACAAATAAACCAGGTGCTATTAATCCTAGTATTTTTTGCTTGTTTGGGTTTATTTTTCCCAAGGAATTATTACTCTGGTTTGTCCATCATATGTACACAGGTCTATCAAATGGTGGTCGCATTAACGACGGTCGCATGCTGGTTTGGTCAGTTTCCGTACATAGTCCGGCGAGCGCCGCATCCGGAACTCAGACCGACCTGTGAATTCAGGCTTTGCCACGCCTTTACCGCATCACGCCGACGCCCTTCATCGACATTGACTTCGGCGCCAGTCCATATTTATTTTATTACTCACTTTGCATAAATTATTCATTATGCAACGATTTTTTTAAAATTATTATTATTACTATTATCTCCGGTTTGCACTATTTTGTGCACAGGAAAATGATCCGGGTTGGGCAGTATTGTCAACTCGGCATACTTACATACCACGTCACCTCGGCTGGACGGGGGGCTTCGTCAACACTTCATTACCCCATGCCGGGGACTTCGGCATCACTCTGCCGGCCTGCATTGACCGTGCTATGTCACCACTTCGAAGTGCCGAGCTCTTTGCTCCGCCACCTCGGGACCGACTTGGGGGATGGAACATTGTCCCGCATCAACCTCGGACCGCGTCATCAATGCCAAACACATTAACCAGCTAAGTTGCCTTCATGCTCAAAGTTTTAAATTTTTAACTTGTGTTCGGTCCGACCAAGCATTATACTTTTTTGGAAAAAAGTTGCTTGTAAAAAATTTCCTTATCAAAACTTTGTTTGTGACACACAAATTCAAATACCCCATTTACTTGGGGGCTTCCTTTATGAAGCCTTTCCTCTTGCAAATGATTACACTTGTATAGCTTGGTTCCTTGTTCGTGTATTACGCCACAATATGCACCATGTTGACTTAAGCGATTTGCATGCTGGGTTGCCTCACTCCTGTGTTTACCCCTACGTTCCCGATTGTGCGGCTAGGGAGTAAAGGGAGCACCTCTGTGATTGTCATGATCGGGTCATCCGATCCGGACCTCAGACTGGGTGAAGTCGAAAGCTAGCACTCTTATTGTTTTCAATTATGGTCGGCACACAACGGAACTCATGTGTACAAAAAATCTATTGCACAAGTTTCATAGTAATAATGAGCACCGAAGAAAGGTATCGGTGGGGGTACTATTTTCTTCGAAGATGCTTCTTACACTTCGTCAGTAATATAGCATAAGTTCCCTGAGCGCGCTTTGTCTGTTACAGCCTTATGGCCTGATTGCCTGATCATCGGGAACACCATAGATACTCTCGACAGGTGGAGTACATGACACTTTTTGGCCCTTGGCCGAAGAGGGAGAAGCAGACGATCGGTTAAGACGCGTTTAAAGTTCGGGTGAACACAGATATGATATAAGTACTTCGGTACATACAATCATTATACATAAAATTCTTTTACCCAAGTCACTTGGGGGCTCTTAAATTTATATGAGCTGTTTTATAATAAGTGTTCGTGTTCTTACTCGTTGCAAAGTTTTTTATTACTATTTTTCACTCCTTTTTTCGACACGAGTGTTTGGTCACTAGCCGGGGAGCCTAATTTCTCTCTCAAAGCCGCTAGAGTTTAGTTTGCTAAACTGGCCTAATGAGAAGTACTCCGCCTTTGGGATAGGAGGTTAAAGCCGTAGGCTAACCCTCTTGAAGTCTTGAGATAGGATGTGTCATGTTAAAGCACGACAGAAGCACTTTTTTTTCTACAGTCCAATTTTCATATTGGCACCGAACACTTGATCTTATTCGGACGTCATGTTTTCACTGACGTTTTTTGGTTTTCCAAGCCTATGGTACTTTTAAACTATTTGTGTGTTTCCAGTATTAGTCTCGTAGTGCAACGCCGGACACCTTTAGAAATTCGGCAAAAACACTCTCGGATATTGCCATATATGCATCGGTTTCGAATTGTGTCTTCGTTCAATAGTTGGGTTGCCCGGCTACTGTGCTTGCCTCCTACGTTCCGCTTTTGTTCGATAGGTGTGCAAAGGGAGAACCACTGTGATTGTGCTTCCAGCTCGCATGGTTAAGCACCTTAGTGGAGAAAGCCGAAAGCTCACTGTCACAATAGGCGTAAACTGGTCAGCGATCCGATGACTATGTTAAATGAGGGGCCGTTCATAACATTGGCCGAAATATTTACGGCTTGACCTCGGATGTCGCCGAACACTAACCGGGGGCTCATCGCTAGCTTCCCCAGTTTAAAGCTCCTATGACTAAGCGAAAATTATAAACCCCGCATATCTGATTGCCTCATTTCCGCTAACACAACCGCCTTCGGGCACCGAGACGTCGGCTAAGGGTTGTTTTGTTATTGCGGAAACACCCTGCGTAGTATCTACCAAGGGGTAGAGGTCAACGATGGGCCACTTTCAACTGATAAACGGTCGCCATGTGGTCAAAATAATGATGTAAAGTACTTGGATACATAGAATCATTACACATAATCTGTGATTTTACTCTGGATATCAATCCTTAATTCGGCCACCCATGCCCACATTAAGGCTTGGGGGCTACTGGGCTTTGCGCTCATTATTTACAAATATTAATGGGGCACATCGATCCCCTGATCTGGTGTTGCCACCCGACTAGTATCTCGGGGGCTACTGCATTGCCTATTCAATGCAAAAAATTCAAAGGGCTCGGTGTTCGGCTTGATCGAACTATGGGAAAGCACGTCTTCGGACAACAATAAGTACCATTTGGACCTATCTGGCATCAAGCTAATATATCACGGCAACTTCTCACGACCCTCTCTCAGGGGCCCGTACGCTGATCATTATTATTTCTAATATATTACACTGCGTTTTTATTCCTATGTATGCTGCCGAGCTAGGAGTTGATCCTCAGGCCGATTTCACGCATCGACCTGAGTCTCAGCGGCTACTGGGATCAGCAGTCTTACGTCATCCTTCAGGTGCATCTCGGGTTTTAGACCGATACACACCTTGAGGGCTACTGGCTATATATCTCGGCACAGAATAAATTACACCAATAAAAAATATTGACAAAAAATCGACCCACGGTCGGGGTGGTGCACCACCTCGGAAGCAGTCCGGCATAATGCTTAGGCACGAGCGGCTAGCTCTATAGAGGGCATTTCCGGCATTAAGCTCGGCTAAACTCCTTCAACTTTTTTGGACCAAGATGATCTATGGCATCTTGGATATAGTCCGGCGTTGGAGCTTGGACACAGTCCGGTGTTGGAGCTCGGATACATTTCGGCGTTGGAGCTCGGAAGCAGTCCGACATTGGTGCTCGGCTACAAAAGATACCTCGAATGCAGTCCGGCGTTAGAGCTCAGACGCAAGAGGACACTGCCTCCCGGGAACAACTTCAAACCCGAGGTGTGGCATAAAAATAACAAGGCATTGATAAAGGCCGGAAACTTAAGGGGGCTCCTCGGATACCCGACGTGTAAACTCTTCGGATTCACTTTGGCGATCCTCAAGATCGAAGATGAGAAGATTTGTTGAACCAGATTTCAAGACCGGCGACCGAAGATGAAGAACAGTTTAGAAGAATTGAGGAGCGTCCCTAACTTGAAGACCGATTCAGGGGGATACTGATGGTGTCCTGGACTAGGGGGTACTCACCACGTCGTCTCCCAGTCAGTTAGATTGGGCCGACGACCCCCATGGTCGTGTACTCATGGGCCAGTTTGGACAGCTGCCGCATACAAGGAAGATTCCACAAGACATGGTGGTCAAGACAAGGACTCCTCCCCCACTGGCATATTCGGCTAGGACTCTTGTTATCCTAGGCCTCTGGTGCATTATATAAACCGAGGCCAGGCTAGTCGATAGATCATCATCAAGAATCATAATCATAGGCTAGCTTCTAGGGTTTAGCCTCTGCGATCTCGTGGTAGATCAACTCTTGTAATACTCATATCATAAAGATCAATCAAGCAGGAAGTAGGGTATTACCTCCATAGAGAGGGCCTGAACCTGGGTAAACATCGTGTCCCCTATCTCCTGTTACCATCGACCTTAGATGCACAGTTCGGGACCCCCTACCCGAGATCCGCCGGTTTTGACACCGATAGTATACCATGTGAGGAATAAATTGAATTTGGCCGTAAATACATGAGAAACAAATACAATTGCTACAATTGGTTGTAGTTAACTGTTTGGTTAACTCTCTGATCTTCTATTAGGAGTATGTTATATTGTGCAATGTGGTGCTCAGTTAATGTTTGGTTCATTTGTTATGGTGTTTAGTTAACTGCTTGGTTCAATTCTGCAATGCGATGTCCAATTGTTGTGGGTAGAATTTTGTATTGTTGTGCATATGAGGAATAAATCAAATTTGGCTGCACTTAATACATGAGAAACATATACAAGTGCTATATTTCCTAGTTCTTAATCATGCTTGGTTTGGGTAAATGCGTTTTTCGTGTGGCTTTAATTAATCTCATGAATCTGCAATGTGCTTATTTTTAATCAACATATTTTACTGATGGCATGTGAACCCTTACTTAACCCGATGACTAACTACCTTATATGTGTTGCAGGGAAACAATGGGAAGCACTGAGGTTTACAATCGAGGTTAGCACGTGCATGGTCTGTTGTCTAATAGCACATTATTGTGCAATTGAAGGAACCATTCTAATATTTTGGTTTTTAACAATTTGGTCTTGCACATGTAGGTCCTGCTGTCAGAGGTTTTGACGCACTATTCGACCCTTTTTGCATATGGGGAAATGAGTTGTCCATGAATATCAATCAAATCAAGAAACTCAGAAAGATTGTTAGGATAAAGAAATTAGCAACAAAAAATAACAAGATCTTTGTCTGCACAATGAAGAAGACATCAGTTCATTACAAGATGGTACTAACTATTATACCTTGCCTTTTTTATCCCTTTGCCCCATTTCCAATATAGAGAAGATATTTATGCACATCCTTGTTTTCAGGCCTTTCCAAAGCAGTTCACTGATGATTACCTCTCAAACCACCTCTATGGTCAGGAGGCGAGGAAGGTTTTCATACGACACCCACGGTTCAATATTGAAGTGTTCCTGAACAGGACGAAGGACAGACGGTCCATCATCCATAGGCACTGGCCTAAAGTTGCGAAGACCTTCAACATGAATGAAGGCTCAATATTTGCCTTCCGCTTCAGCAGTTTTCCAGATGAGATGCAGCTGTCTATATACCGTCTATGACGCTAATTTCAAAAGGTTCTACATGTTACATGTGGAACTTGTTGCTGGTGCAGTTGTGTAATGGGGTTGCTGAGTGCTGAAGCTATATCATGTTGTACTCTGATGTATTTCAATTATGAAATTCTGCTTCCTTAATATGGAAATTAAATATAGTGTGTTCTTAATATGAAATGTCAATTAGATTAATAAATGGATTATGAATAATCGGATAATTAGCCTGCTAGTTGTGTTTTGCTATTGCAAACAGTTGTTGAAAAAATACCGTGGGCGAGGACCTTAGACAACGCACACAGTTTCAAGGAATAAACCGTGTTGGATCAATGAACAATCACACACAACTTTCTCTTGAAAACTATTTGTGTTAGGCCACCTTGGGCAAACGTTTACCACATTAAAACTATGTGTGATGGACAGCCTTTGCCACATAGTTTCTTCTACAGACCATGTGTGATACATTCAATAACGCAAACGATTTAGCGGGAAAATTGTGTGTGATGTACTTGTGAACGGAAACGTTTTCCTTGGAGCGACTGTGTGGGATGTGCATACGAACGTAAACGTTTAGTGGGGACTTACTGTGTGGGATGTACTTGCGACCGGAAACAATTTCACCGTATAATTGTATTTTTTAGCTCTAATGTACGTATTTCCGTATTTGAGTGCTCGCCGGTCGCACACGGCCTCATTTTGCCTAACGTGTGTGCTAGGAGGGCATATCTGTGACGCCCAGAGACCGATGCTCGAGAAGACTTCCATATGTTCTGGGTTTCGCTGTGTGTTTCATTTGTGCCTGCCCTTTTATTTTTGCATTGCATCATGTCATCATGCCATCATCTCATAAATCTTTTGCAACTCAACTAAATAAATTGCATAGATCGTTGATCTATTTAAACCGAGGGAATTCGCATGGTGATTCTCTTTACAACATATATCCCTATATTAGGGAGCTATGATAATAATTATTCCATTTATTTGGAATTAACCATAACACACTTGCAAATATCCCATGCCTTTTTGCTTCTCAACTCTTGGTCTCTAACTTTGTCATATATCTTTTCTTCATTTTTCGGAGCTCCACCTAATTTCTCAACATTTTTGGGCACTTCGAAAAACCTGTCCTAGTTCAAACCTTTTGACTTAAATTCAAATGAATTTGAATTTAATCTTTCAAACATGACCTTTTCTATTCTCTCGGGTCGTGCACATTTTCACGAGTCCGTGAAAATTATCCCCATGCCCAGACTCCTCCCCTACCTTCTCTTTCTTTACTTTCTCTTTTTCTGTTTTGTTTTAAATGGAAAAAGATGGGAAAGAGTGAGAGAAAGCAGAGAGCCCAACTGGGCCTCCCTAGGCCATTTTCCCGCAGGCCCACCTGGACCACCCGCACCCAGGCCGGCCCAAGGCCCACTCCCTCCCTAACCTAGCACTGACCGAACCCTCGCTCTCTCCCTCCTCCTCGTTCCCTCACCGCCGCCAGTAGTGCTGCACGCACACACGCATGCTCCCTTCCCTCGATCCCATCTCTCCCTCCCGCAGCTCCCGACTCCCCCATCTCCTTCGCAGCCTCTCTCTCTCCTGATCCTCTCTTCTCCCCTGCTCGCGCCGCCAGAGAGGAGCAGTCTCTCGCCCCACCCATGCACGCAGGAGCCCCCGCGCTCGGTCCCCGTCATCGCCAGCGCACCTCCCCGCCCCGTCCCCGCAAGGCTCCATCCTCGCCGCCTGCAAGCTCCGTCCAGCGAGTGCTAGGGCGTTCCTCATGTTCATGGCCTCCTCGCCGCCGTTCACCTTCGCCTCGAGCTCCCGGAGAGCGCCGCCGCGCCTCCTGCCATGGCCTCCTCCTCGCCTCGAAGCCCCGCGCCCTGGGCTTCTTCCTCGCGCTCCTTGCCATGGTCATGTGCCCCTCGATCCAGCAGGACGATGCCCTGCCTCGCCGCCGTTCGCCTCCGGCGAGCATCCGCAGAAGCTCATCCACCTTGCCATGCTCATGTTTCCTCTCCAGCGCTGCCCCTGTTGCCTCTTGTTTTTTGCCGCAGAGATCCTTCGACGACCCGTGTGCCTCGCCGTGACCGCTTCTTGTCGTTGGACTGCCGAGATGCAGCCCCGGGGCTCTTCATGATCGCTGCAAAATTCCACCTCGGCACCAGTTGCACCCGGATGATTCGGTGATCCTTCGTCCACACGCCAAGACCAGACCCGTCAAGTACAACCACACCGTGTTGATACGGGAACCACTACCGTCAACCTCTGAAGAACAGGGTTTTGCCGAGTACCCCTTCGTTTTGTCAAGACCATCAAGTCCCTCGTCGACAAGTGCACGACTACGCGGATTGTACCAAGTACCCCTTCGTTTCGACGAGACCAGCAAGTCTAAAGAAAGCCAAGTTCGACGACGCTCTCCGCCCGAACGACTACCGCCGATGCGTACCTCTCCGTCGCTGTGGGTTTCGTCAAGTTCAACGATGAACCCCGAAGCCCTCGGATTCGTCAAGTCCGAAGGTGCAAGTACCACTCCGAACCATGTACGTCGACCATCACCGAAGACCTGTGTAACGCGAACGTCAAGTTCGACTACCATCACGTGAACCGCTACTTCAACTATGAACGTGAATGACTACCGTCGCAGAACAACTACTTCCTCTACTTCCCTCGACGAACTCGAACCGTCCCGTTTGCACGCTTTGAAGGTATAACCGCCGAGAACGAACGTCCAAGAATGAATGCTTGTGTCGTATGGGGTGCACCCTTTGTCTGCACTGTGTCCGATTTGTCACTGGTTTCCATGCCACTAACCCATGGGAACCCGGTAGTCGGGATCACCCCACCATCTTTTGCATGCTCCCGTCACATTTCCTTTTGCATCGGTATTTCCATGAGCTACCGAAACCGTTATCGTTGTCGTGGCACTCCCTTTCTTTCCACCACGGTGACAAATGCTTCTTAATGGTCTTGTCAACTTTTAATAAAAATTGCATAAACTTGAACATGACATCCGCATCATGATAACAACATTTAATATCAGTTGCATTAAATTGCTAATGCATATGGGATTTTACCGGAATTGTTGGTTGATGTTTCCGGCCCCATTTAAATTGTTTAGATGGATAGTTTTGTTATGCTTCACCTCTTGCCATGTTAATCAACATTTAATTTTGTTGGGTACTTAAACGAGATCGAACTAAATAACTTGTTGTGGTGTTTCGTCAATATGCAACTCGTTGCATATTGATCTCCACTTAATTTGTAGAATTGCTTGTGCACTTTGCCATGCCATGCCTCATTAATCCGGACATGCATCATACTTGGTTGTGCATCATGTCATGCTTATGTGGTGGTTGTTTACTATGTTGTTTGCTTCTTTCCGGTGTTGTTTCTTCGGGTTGGTTCCGGTAACGTCGTGTTTGTGAGGACCCGTTCGACTACGTCCATTTGTCTTCTTCATGGACTCGTTCTTCTTCCTTGAGGGATTTCAGGCAAGATGACCATACCCTCGAAATCACTTCTATCTTTGCTTGCTAGTTGCTCGCTCTTTTGCTATGCCTATGCTGCGATACCTACCACTTGCTTATCATGCCTCCTATATTGTTGAACCAAGCCTCTAACCCACCTTGTCCTAGCAAACCATTGTTTGGCTATGTTACCGCTTTTCTCAGCCCCTCTTATAGCGTTGTTAGTTGCAGGTGAAGTTTGAAGTTTGTTCCTTGTTGGAACATGGAGATGTTGTTCCTTGTTTGGAACATGTTTACTTGTTGGGATATCACAATATATCTTATTTAATTAATGCATCTATATACTTGGTAAAGGGTGGAAGGCTCGGCCTTATGCCTAGTGTTTTGTTCCACCCTTGCCGCCCTAGTTTCCGTCATATCGGTGTTATGTTCCCGGATTTTGCGTTCCTTACGCGGTTGGGTAATAATGGGAACCCCTTGACAGTTCGCCTTGAATAAAACTCCTCCAGCAAGGCCCAACCTTGGTTTTACCATTTGCACTAACAACCTATAACCTTCCCTTGGGTTTTCGCGAGCCCGAGGGTCATCTTTATTTTAAACCCCCCCCCCGGGCCAGTGCTCCTCTGAGTGTTGGTCCGAAACGGGCAGCCTGTGGGGCCACCTCGGGGCAACTCGAGGGTTGGTTTTACTCGTAGCTTGACCTATCCGGTGCGCCCTGAGAACGAGATATGTGCAGCTCCTATCGGGATTTGTCGATGTATCGGGCGGCTTTGCTGGTCTTGTTTTACCATTGTCGAAATGTCTTGTAACCGGGATTCCGAGTCTGATCGGGTCTTCCTGCTAGAAGGAATATCCTTCGTTGACCGTGAGAGCTTGTTATGGGCTAAGTTGGGACACCCCTGCAGGGATTTGAACTTTCGAAAGCCGTGCCCGCGGTTATGGGCAGATGGGAATTTGTTAATGTCCGGTTGTAGAAAACCTGAAGTTGTCCTTAATTAAAATGCACCAACCGCATGTGTAACCGTGATGGTATCTTCTCGGCGGAGTCCGGGAAGTGAACACGGTGTTGGAGTTATGCTTGATTTAGGTTGTTCCAGGATCACTTCTTGATCATAGTTGTTCGACCGTGCTTTTGCCTTCTCTTCTCGCTCTCATTTGCGTATGTTAGCCACCATATATGCTAGTCGCTTGCTGCAGCTCCACCTCATACCTTTATGAAAGTGCAACTATCCCTAGGTGGTTTTGGTAATTCATAACAACATATAGCTCATTGAGCTAATGCTATTCCAAGACGATTATTTCAGGAAAGCTCAATGATTGGCATGGCATGGATGGTGAAAGTGGAACCCTCAAAATGCTAAGGACAAAGGATTGGCTCAAGCTCAAAAGCTCAAGACTCTTCATTTTATATTTTAGTGATCCAAGATCACATTGACTCTTTAGGAAAAGCCTATACTATCAAGGAGGGATGAGGTGTTGCTTAATGAGCCTCTTGCTTCATGTGCTTAGTGATATGCTCCAAAATCCTCACCTACTTTCCCATATCCACATATGACCTAAACCCTAAGCCAAACTCGGTCCTACCAATTCTTTCTATCCGGCGCCACCGAGTTTCACTTGTCATAAGCCAGTGCCAAACCCTAGCAATTCGGTTCTACCGATAGGGATCTCGGTCTCACCGAGATGGGATTGCAAACTCTCTGTTTCCCTTTCGTAACTTTTCGGTCTCACCGAAAGAGCGGATCGGTCCCACCGAGATTGCAATGTAAACTCTCTGTTTCCTTTTTGTAACATTTCGGTCTCACCGAAAGAGCAAATCGGTCCCACCGAGTTTGCCTGACCAACTCTCTGGTTAGCTTATTACCAAAATCGGTCTCACCGAGTTTGTGTAATCGGTCTCATCGAGATTAAGTTATGCCCTAACCCTAACAAAATCGGTCCTACCGAGTTGCATGTCGGTCCCATCGAAAATCTCTAACGGTCACTAGGTTTACCTTTTTGGTCCGACCGAGTTTATTGATTCGGTCCCACCGAGATTGGTAAATTGTGTGTAACGGTTGGATTTTGTGTGGAGCCTATATATACCCATCCACCTCCTCTTCATTCGTGGAGAGAGCCATCAGAACACATCTACACTTCCAACTCATATGTTCTGAGAAAGAACCACCTACTCATGTGTTGAGACCAAGATATTCCATTCCTACCATATGAATCTTGATCTCTAGCCTTCCCTAAGTTGCTTTCCACTCAAACCTTCTTTCCACCAGATCCAAATCCTATGAGAGAGAGTTGAGTGTTGGGGAGACTATCATTTGAAGCACAAGAGCAAGGAGTTCATAATCAACACACCATTTGTTACTTCTTGGAGAGTGGTGTCTCCTGGATTGGCTAGGTGTCACTTGGGAGCCTCCGACAAGATTGTGGAGTTGAACCAAGGAGTTTGTAAGGGCAAGGAGATCGCCTACTTCGTGAAGATCTACCGCTAGTGAGGCAAGTCCTTCGTGGGCGATGGCCATGGTGGGATAGACAAGGTTGCTTCTTCATGGACCCTTCGTGGGTGGAGCCCTCCGTGGACTCGCGCAACCGTTACCCTTCGTGGGTTGAAGTCTCCATCAACGTGGATGTAGGATAGCACCACCTATCCGAACCACGGGAAAAACATCCGTGTCTCCAATTGCGTTTCAATTCTCCAAACCCTTCCCTTTACATTCTTGCAAGTTGCATGCTTTACTTTCCGCTGCCAATATACTCTTTGCATGCTTGCTTGAATTGTGTAATGATTGCTTGACTTGTCCTAAAATAGCTAAAATCTGCCAAGAACTAAAATTGGGAAAAGGTTAAGTTTTCATTTAGTCAAGTAGTCTAATCACCCCCCCCCCTCTAGACATACTTACGATCCTACACTTTACCTTACCCATAAGCTTAAATAGTCTTGATCACGAGGGTGTGAGATTGCTGAGTCCCCGTGACTCACAGATACTTCCAAAACCAGTTTGCAGGTGTCGATGAAACCGTACAGGTGACGCAACCAAGCTCAAGGAGGAGCTCGATGAAGATCTTGTCCTTTGTGTTGTTTCGTTCTAGTTGATCAGTAGTGGAGCCCAGTCGGGACGATCGGGGATCTGTGTAGCATTTGGAGTAGTCTTCTTTTATTTTGGTTCCGTAGTCGGATCTTGATTGTATCTGGATGATGTAATGTTTTATTCATGTATTGTGTGAAGTGGCGATTATAAGCCAACTATGTATCTCTTTCCCTTATGTATTACATGGGTTGTGTGAATATTACCTCACTTGCGACATTGCTTTCAATGCGGTTATGCCTCTAAGTCATGCTTCGACACGTGGGAGATATAGCCGCATCGAGGGCGTTACAAGTTGGTATCAGAGCCTTCCCCGACCTTAGGAGCCCCCACTGCTTGATTGAATTAGCGGACGAGTTGAGTCTAGAAAAAATGTTTTGAGTCATTTAGGAATTATATATCGGAGAGTTAGGAATTCTTTTTACTCCCCAGTCCCTTCGTCGCTCTGGTGAGGCATCCTAACGTAGAGTTTTGACTCTTCTCTTCTCAAATTTCACTAAAAAAATTAGGATCACGCGGGTATCTTGGAATCGTTCCGATGGTTTTGTGACGAGAACATTGTTCTTGGTGCCTCCTGTCATTTAGGGGTTGTGGCAGTGTCCCGGGGATTTGAGCTCCGAGGTGTTGTCATCACAATTTTATCGTTGCAGTTCTGGAATACCTGAGTTTAGTTTCGCCGACATCGAAAATCTCTTTTATGCAGTTGTTGGTGAGATAACCTCGACGCCACCCAGTACTGGGGCGGGAGTTCGGGAGTATTGCCATAACTTGTATAATGGATGCTTTTCGAAGGTTGAGGTAGACGATTTCCGAAGGTTTCTTGGTTATGTGTTGAAGGATGGATACAGCTGGATGTAGGATTTGCTAGTTTGGGTGAGATATTATGCTTCCCCTGTATCCCCAACACCTGATTGCATAACCGAAAATTTTTGGGAGTTTATAAGTGGGAATTCAAGTAGCTCTTAGGATATCTTTCCGACAGATGTATGATATGAAATTGGGGTTCGACGTCTAGTGGTCCTCCTATTCACGGTTGGTTTCACAGTGGTCTCGTTGTGTCCTAAAGAGTCCTTGGCTATGCTGACTCGGGGACGCTTCGTATGTCATGTGCACTGCCTTGTACATGATGGTGCTGTACGATCGAGCCTGTGTAGGCCCCACCACGAAAACTTCGGACGAAATCTCTATCATATGTTTGTTCCAGCTTATTCCGCAAGCCAATCCTTTGTTTTGTTTTGATTTGTGAAATTCGAGTTGCTTCAATGTCAAGTGTTGATTCCATGCCTTTTCCTAAGCGGTGTTCTCATAATCCTATGTGAATACTAATCCTTGTTGATCATCGAGATTGTCATGTCAATCCTTTTCACCGATGTGTCGCTCTTCGAGTGGATCCGATCTTTTCAACTTCAGCAAGATCAATTATCATTTCTTCTCGACGGTGTTCATTTCATCCGTCCCAAGTTGCCTTTATTTTCCCGCCCTCCCACCCTTGTTCTTCAAGGAGTCTTATATCTTAATCAAGTGTCCATCTTATGGATGTGAAGCCTCTCCATTCTTTTCTGTCAATATTCTTATCCGATGATTATCAGGAAGATATTAACGGAGCCTCAAGTTCATCATTCTTCATTCTTTTCATCTCCGGTGGTTTCAAGTCAAGCTTTGTTGATCATATCCTTTCCTCGTTTCAATGCTCTCTCATGCCGGTGCAATTCTTAATCATCCACTCTTCCTATTCATTTGTTCCGGAGAGCTCAAGAAATCTCAGAAGATTCATGTTTCTACTCGGCTTTCGTAATCCTTTCAAGGTCTTTCAAGATTGTTATCTCATTCTAGCGATTTAATTCAACTGGTGCAACCTCTTTTTTTAAATCATTCAACGGTATTTCTTTTGAGTGGGCCCTAACCCATAGGTCTTTTCCCCAGGATCTTACCTGACTCTTCTAATTTTCGGAGTTATTCTCATATTCATCTCAAAGTTTGACGTAAGAATGATTTAACATCAGTCATATGTCTTTCTCCAAGATCTTTCAAATTCTTTCATCATTGGTTCAACCTTTCTAATATTCATCCCAGAGTATCTCAACAACTCATGTTGGGGTTTCACATCGTCATTCTCAACATTTGAAGACCGAAGAAGTGTTTCCTCTAAATCTTGCTCCATTCTCTTCAAGATTCATGGTGCTAGCTTTATGCCATCCTATCATAGTTGTTTTTGATTGTGAGAATTCTTTTCACCCATCCAGAACAATTCAGGAGTATTTTTCAGTTTGATTATCCGGATGCCATCATCTCAGAATTATTCATTCCAGCTTTCAGCTATCATTCTCCAAATCTTACCGGTGCATTGCTCAAGTATTGGTTAATTAGCTCAAGATCTCTTCATTATCTTGTTTCTAAATTCTCTCAAGCATCTTCGTTCATTTGCTAATTCTTCCCGGTGCTTCTTTATCTTTTCTTCAATCATTTTCAATTCTTACGGTGGTTCCCAAGATTCTTCTTCCTTTGTTTATCATATCTATTTATTCGTTGTTCCCAAATCCTACTGGTGGTTCGTTGAAGACTTTCTCAAGTTTGCGCTATATCTATCTTAATCTTTCTACGAGGATAAGTAGTATGCCTAATCCGTTGCTTGTCAGCAATTAAATTGTTGAAGGATACGCATAACATAATTCTTATTCTTGTTGCATCCAAGTGATTAATTCCTTTTTTCGGAGTGGTTCATCATATCATATTCTCAGTTCGAGACGATTTATCTTTTCTTTCCCGGAGTTCCAAGCTCCAATTATCACAGAGATCCATCTAAATCATTGCAAGGATTCACCTTGTGTTTTCAATTTCTCTTTTTTATTCTTTTGTTACCAGACTTTCTTCTTGGAGGCTATACATGATGGTTCATCAAGGATTTATTTCCTTCTTGAAGCGTTCATCAAGATTCCTTTCTAAGGAGCTTAAGTTTCTTCATCTTGCAATCCGGAGTGTAATTCTTTCTTCCATATTGAAGGTGGTATTATGCCATTCTTGATAATTTGAGTTCATGTTTCATGATTCAGATGTTGTTAAGAATGAGGTATTTTAAATCCATTAATCCCTTCGTTGGAGTTATCTTGGGTTATATTTCACCTAAAGCTGTCCCCAAGGATTGTTGCTATCTATGGTGCTTATAAAGGACCCAAGTTCTTCTTTATCCTCCCGGTGAAATAAGTTTCTCGTCTCCTCGCCCATATCAATCCAATTTTTTCCCGTAAGTGGCTGGTTGACACCTTATAAGTTGAGATGTATTCCATAAGACCATATCAAGTTTATTCTTTTCGTTGCTAGTGTTCCAACGACTCCGTTCGACCCTTCTTCTAAGGATGCCTTTTCAAACTCAATTGTGGCAGAAGTTGGCATTTTCTTCTTCATTCTTTTATTGCAATTATCTATCTTCTATTATTTCCTCCGGAGGTATTGAGATGTTGTTTTCTTCGACCCATCATCTTGTTTTGTCAAGATCATGTTCAATTCCTTCCATTTACAGTCGAAGTGCTGTTCAAATTATATCAGTCTTATTCCTTATCTATCTTGTTTTAACCGGAGTGTTGTGTCTATCATTCCTCTTCTAACCGTAGTCTCATCCAAGTGCTTTCTTTTGCCAAGCTCATATTCTTTACCTTCATGTTCCAACCGGAGTGTTGTCGTAATTGATCATTATCATTCCTTGTACATCTCGTTTCTACCGGGGCGCTTGCATGTACTTCTTGTCCATTGAAACCTTTTTATTATGTCTTTCAACCTACAAGGTTCTAGTAAGGTTCCTTGTTCCTCTTAACCAGAGGAGTGTTTTCGACCTTGTTCACCTTCGTTGTATTCTGTCTCGAATTTTGTTCAACCTCGCAAGGTTCTTTGGTTTCACTCATTCGTCAAAGAAGCAACTTTATTTTAAATCTTCCTCTTCCGTTTCTCCCCGGTGCCATCCTAGATCTCGGGACGAGATCCTCTCGTAGTGGTGGAGTGTTGTGACGCCCAGAGACCGATGCTCGAGAAGACTTCCATATGTTCTGGGTTTCGCCTTGTGTTTCATTTGTGCCTGCCCTTTTATTTTTGCATTGCATCATGTCATCATGCCATCATCTCATAAATCTTTTGCAACTCAACTAAATAAATTGCATAGATCGTTGATCTATTTAAACCGAGGGAATTCACATGGTGATTCTCTTTACAACAGATATCCCAATATTAGGGAGCTATGATAAAAATTATTCCATTTATTTGGAATTAACCATAACACACTTGCAAATATCCCATGCCTTTTTCCTTCTCAACTCTTTGTCTCTAACTTTGTCATATATCTTTTCTTCATTTTCCGGAGCTCCACCTAATTTCTCAACATTTTTGGGCACTTCGAAAAACCTGTCCTAGTTCAAACCTTTTGAATTAAATTCAAATGAATTTGAATTTAATCTTTCAAACTTGACCTTTTCTATTCTCTTGGGTCGTGCACATTTTCACGAGTCCGTGAAAATTATCCCCATGCCCAGAGTCCTCCCCTACCTTCTCTTTCTTTTCTTTCTCTTTTTCTGTTTTTTTTAAAGGGAAAAAGATGGGAAAGAGTGAGAGAAAGCAGAGAGCCCAACTGGGCCTCCCTAGGCCATTTTCCGCGCAGGCCTACCTGGACCACCCGCACCCAGGCCGGCCCAAGGCCCACTCCCTCCCTAACCTAGCGTTAACTGAACCCCCGCTCTCTCCCTCCTCCTCGTTCCCTCACCGCCGCCAGTAGCGCTGCACGCACACACGCACGCTCCCTTGCCTCGATCCCATCTCTCCCGCCCGTAGCGCCCGACTCCCCCATCTCCCTCGCAGCCTCACTCTCTCCCGATCCTCTCTTCTCCCCTGCTCGCGCCGCCAGAGAGGAGCGGTCTCTCGCCCCACCCATGCACGCAGGAGCCCCCGCGCTCGGTCCCCGTCATCGCCTGCGCACCTCGCCGCCCCGTCCCCGCATGGCTCCATCCTCGCCGCCTCCAAGCTCCGTCCAGTGAGCGCCGGGGCGTTCCTCATGTTCATGGCCTCCTCGCCGCCGTTCACCTTCGCCTCGAGCTCCTGGAGAGCGCCGCCGCGCCTCCTCCATGGCCTCCTCCTCGCCTCGAAGCCCCGCGCCCTGGGCTTCTTCCTCGCGCTCCTTGCCATGTTCATGTGCCCCTCGATCCAGTAGGACGATGCCCTGCCTCGCTGCCGTTCGCCTCCGGCGAGCATCCGCAGAAGCTCATCCACCTCGCCATGCTCCTGTTTCCTCTCCAGCGCTGCCCCTGTTGCCTCTTGTTTTTGGCCGCAGAGATCCTTCGACGACCCGTGTGCCTCGCAGTGACCGCTTCTTGTCGTTGGACTGCCGAGATGCAGCCCCGGGGCTCTTCATGATCGCTGCAAAATTCCACCTCGGCACCACTTGCACCCCCATGATTCGGTGATCCTTCGTCCGCACACCAAGACCGGACCTGTCAAGTACAACCACACCGTGTTGATACGGGAACCACTACCGTCGACCTGTCAAGTCCGAAGAAAGCCAAGTTCGACGACGCTCTCCGCCCGAAAGACTACCACCGATGCGTACCACTCCGTCGCCGTGGGTTTCATCAAGTTCAACAATGAACCCCGAAGCCCTCGGATTCGTCAAGTCCGAAGGTGCAAGTACCACCCCGAACCATGTACGCCGACCGTCACCGAAGACCCGTGTAACGCGAACGTCAAGTTCGACTACCATCACGTGAACCGCTACTTCAACTATGAACGTGAATGACTACCGTCGCAGAACAACTACTTCCTCTACTTCCCTTGACGAACTCGAACCGTCCCGTTTGCACGCTTTGAAGGTATAACTGCCAAGAACGAACGTCCGAGAATGAATGCTTGTGTCGTATGGGGTGCACCCTTTGTCTGCACCGTGTCTGATTTGTCACTCGTTTTCCATGGCACTAACCCATGGGAACCCGGTAGTCGGGATCACCCCACCATCTTTTGCATGCTCCCGTCACTTTTCCTTTTGCATCGGTATTTCCATGAGCTACCGGAACCGTTATCGTTGCCGTGGCACTCCCTTTCTTTCCACCACGGTGACAAATGCTTCTTAATGGTCTTGTCAACTTTTAATAAAAATTGCATAAACTTGAACATGACATCCACATCATGATAACAACATTTAATATCTGTTGCATTAAATTGCTAATGCATATGGGATTTTACCGGAATTGTTGGTTGATGTTTCCGGCCCCATTTAAATTGTTTAGATGGATAGTTTTGTTATGCTTCACCTCTTGCCATGTTAATCAACATTTAGTTTTGTTGGGTACTTAAACGAGATCGAACTAAATAACTTGTTGTGGTGTTTCGTCAATATGCAACTCGTTGCATATTGATCTCCACTTAATTTGTAGAATTGCTTGTGCACTTTGCCATGCCATGCCTCATTAATCCGGACATGCATCATACTTGGTTGTGCATCATGTCATGCTTATGTGGTGGTTGTTTACTATGTTGTTTGCTTCTTTCCAGTGTTGTTTCTTTGGGTTGGTTCCGATAACGTCGTGTTTGTGAGGACCCGTTCGACTACGTCCATTTGTCTTCTTCATGGACTCGTTCTTCTTCCTTGAGGGATTTCAGGCAAGATGACCATACCCTCGAAATCACTTCTATCTTTGCTTGCTAGTTGCTCGCTCTTTTGCTATGCCTATGCTGCGACACCTACCACTTGCTTATCATGCCTCCTATATTGTTTGGCTCTAACCCACCTTGTCCTAGCAAACCGTTGTTTGGCTATGTTACCGCTTTTCTCAGCCCCTCTTATAGCGTTGTTAGTTGCAGGTGAAGTTTGAAGTTTGTTCCTTGTTGGAACATGGAGATGTTGTTCCTTGTTTGGAACATGTTTACTTGTTGGGATATCACAATATATCTTATTTAATTAATGCATCTATATACTTGGTAAAGGGTGGAAGGCTCGGCCTTATGCCTGGTGTTTTGTTCCACCCTTGCCGCCCTAGTTTCCGTCATATCGGTGTTATGTTCCCGGATTTTGCGTTCCTTACGCGGTTGGGTAATAATGGGAACCCCTTGATAGTTCGCCTTGAATAAAACTCCTCCAGCAAGGCCCAACCTTGGTTTTACCATTTGCACTAACAACCTATAACCTTCCCTTGGGTTTTCGCGAGACCGAGGGTCATCTTTATTTTAAACCCCCCCCCCCCAGGGCCAGTGCTCCTCTGAGTGTTGGTCCAAAACGGGCAGCCTGTGGGGCCACCTCGGGGCAACTCAAGGGTTGGTTTTACTCGTAGCTTGACCTATCCGGTGCGCCCTGAGAACGAGATATGTGCAGCTCCTATCGGGATTTGTCGACGTATCGGGCGGCTTTGCTGGTCTTGTTTTACCATTGTCGAAATGTCTTGTAACCGGGATTCCGAGTCTGATCGGGTCTTCCTTCTAAAAGGAATATCCTTTGTTGACCGTGAGAGCTTGTGATGGGCTAAGTTGGGACACCCCTACAGGGATTTGAACTTTTGAAAGTCGTGCCCGCGGTTATGGGTAGATGGGATTTTGTTAATGTCCGGTTGTAGAAAACCTGAAGTTGACCTTAATTAAAATGCACCAACCGCGTGTGTAACCGTGATGGTCTCTTCTCGGTGGAGTCCAGGAAGTGAACACGATGTTGGAGTTATGCTTGACGTAGGTTGTTCCAGGATCACTTCTTGATCATAGTTGTTCGACCGTGCTTTTGCCTTCTCTTCTCGCTCTCATTTGCATATGTTAGCCACCATATATGCTAGTCGCTTGCTGCAGCTCCACCTCATACCTTTACCTTACCCATAAGCTTAAATAGTCTTGATCACGAGGGTGTGAGATTGCTGAGTCCCCGTGACTCACAGATACTTCGAAAACCAGTTTGCAGGTGTCGATGAAACCGTACAGGTGAAGGAAATATGCCCTAGAGGCAATAATAAAGTTATTATTTATTTCCTTATAATCATGATAAATGTTTATTATTCATGCTAGAATTGTATTAACCGGAAACATAATACATGTGTGAATACATAGACAAATAAAGTGTCACTAGTACGCCTCTAGTTGACTAGCTCGTTAATCAAAGATGGTTATGTTTCCTAACCATGAACAATGAGTTGTTATTTGATTAACGAGGTCACATCATTAGTTGAATGATCTGATTGACATGACCCATTCCATTAGCTTAGCACCCGATCGTTTAGTATGTTGCTATTGCTTTCTTCATGACCTATACATGTTCCTATAACTATGAGATTATGCAACTCCCGTTTGCCGGAGGAACACTTTGGGTGCTACCAAACGTCACAACATAACTGGGTGATTATAAAGGAGCATTACAGGTGTCTCCAAAGGTAGATGTTGGGTTGGCGTATTTCGAGATTAGGATTTGTCACTCCGATTGTCGGAGAGGTATCTCTGGGCCCTCTCGGTAATGCACATCACATAAAGCCTTGCAAGCATTGCAACTAATGAGTTAGTTGCGAGATGATGTATTACAGAACGAGTAAAGAGACTTGCCAATAACGAGATTGAACTAGGTATTGGATACCGACGATCGAATCTCGGGCAAGTAACATACCGATGACAAAGGGAACAACGTATGTTGTTATGCGGTCTGACCGATAAAGATCTTCGTAGAATATGTAGGAGCCAATATGGGCATCCAGGTCCCGCTATTGGTTATTAACCGGAGACGTGTCTCGGTCATGTCTACATTGTTCTCAAACCCGTAGGGTCCGCACGCTTAAGGTTACGATGACAGTTATATTATGAGTTTATGCATTTTGATGTACCGAAGGTTGTTCGGAGTCCCGGATGTGATCACGGACATGACGACGAGTCTCGAAATGGTCAAGACGTAAAGATTGATATATTGGAAGCCTATGTTTGGATATCGGAAGTGTTCCGGGTGAAATCGGGATTTTACCGGAGTACCGGGAGGTTACCGGAACCCCCCGGGAACCATATGGGCCTAGATGGGCTTTAGTGGAAAGGAGAAAGGGGCAGCCCAAGGTGGCCGCGCGCCTCCCCCCTTCCCCTAGTCCTATTAGGACTAGGAGAGGTGGCCGGCCCCCCTTATCTCTCTTTCCCCCTCGGGGAATCCTAGTCCAACTAGGATTGGGGGGGAGTCCTACTCCCGGAAGGAGAAGGACTCCTCCTGCGCCCTCCTCCTGGCCGGCACCCCCCTCCCCCTTGGCTCCTTTATATACTAAGGTAGAGGCACCCCAGAAACACACAAGTTGATCCACGTGATCTATTCCTTAGCAGTGTGCGGTGCCCCCAGCCACCATATTCCTCGATAATACTGTAGCGGAGTTTAGGCGAAGCCCTGCTGCTGTAATGCATCAAGATCGTCACCACGCCATCGTGCTGACGGAATTCTTCCCCGACACTTTGCTGGATCGGAGTCCGGGGATCGTCATTGAGCTGAACGTGTGCTCGAACTCGGAGGTGCCGTAGTTTCGGTGCTTGATCAGTTGGATCGCGAAGACATACGACTACTTCCTCTACATTGTGTCAACGCTTCCGTAGTCGGTCTGCGTGGGTACGTAGACAGCACTCTCTCCTCTCGTTGCTATGCATCACATGATCTTGCGTGTGCGTAGGAATTTTTTTGAAATTACTACGAAACCCAACGGTGGCATCAGAGCCTAGGTTATTTATGTTGATGTTATATGCACGAGTAGAACACAAGTGAGTTGTGGGCGATATAAGTCATACTGCCTACCAGCATGTCATACTTTGGTTCGGCGACATTGTTGGACGAGACGACCCGGACCAACCTTACGCGTACGCTTACGCGAGACCGGTTCCCCCGACGTGCTTTGCACACAGGTGGCTTGCGGGCGACTGTCTCTCCCACTTTAGTTCAACCAAGTATGGCTACGCCCGGTCCTTGCGAAGGTTAAAACGGAGTCTATTTGACAAACTATCGTTGTGGTTTTGATGCGTAGGTGAGGTTGGTTCTTGCTTAAGCCCGTAGCAGCCACGTAAAACTTGCAACAACAAAGTAGAGGACGTCTAACTTGTTTTTGCAGGGCATGTTGTGATGTGATATGGTCAAGACATGATGCTGAATTTTATTGTATGAGATCATCATGTTTTGTAACCGAGTTATCGGCAACTGGCATGAGCCTTATGGTTGTCGTTTTATTGTATGCAATGAAATCGCGATGTAATGCTTTACTTTATTACTAAGCAGTAGTGATAGTCGTGGAAGCATAAACTTGGCAAGACGACAACGATGCTACGATGGAGATCAAGGTGTCACACCGGTGACGATGGTGATCACGACGGTGCTTCGAAGATGGAGATCACAAGCACAAGATGATGATGGCCATATCATATCACTTATATTGATTGCATGTGATGTTTATCCTTTTATACATATTATCTTGCTTTGATTGATCGTAGCATTATAAGATGATCTCTCACTAAATTATCAAGAAGTGTTCTCCCTGAGTATGCACCGTTGCGAAAGTTCTTCGTGCTGAGACACCACGTGATGATCGGGTGTGATAGGTTCTACGTTCAAATACAACGGGTGCAAAACAGTTGCACACGCGGAATACTCAGGTTATACTTGACGAGCCAAGCATACACAGATATGGCCTCGGAACACGGAGACCGAAAGGTCGAGCGTGAATCATATAGTAGATATGATCAACATAACGATGTTCACCATTGAAAACTACTCCATCTCACGTGATGATCGGTTATGGTTTAGTTGATTTGGATCACATAATCACTTAGAGGATTAGAGGGATGTCTATCTAAGTGGGAGTTCTTTAATTAATTTGATTAACTGAACTTAAATTTATCATAAAACTTAGTACCTGATTAGTATCTTGCTTGTTTATGTTTGATTGTAGATAGATGGCTCGTGCTGTTGTTCTGTTGAATTTTAATGCGTTCCTTGAGAAAGCAAAGTTGAAAGATGATGGTAGCAATTACACGGACTGGGTCCGTAACTTGAGGATTATCCTCATTGCTGCACAAAAGAATTACGTCCTGGAAGCGCCGCTGGGTGCCAGGCCTGCTGCAGGAGCAACGCCGGATGTTATGAACGTCTGGCAGAGCAAAGCTGATGACTACTCGATACTTCAGTGTGCCATGCTTTACGGCTTAGAATCGGGACTTCAACGACGTTTTGAACGTCATGGAGCATATGAGATGTTCCAAGAGTTGAAGTTAATATTTCAAGCAAATGCCCGGATTGAGAGATATGAAGTCTCCAATAAGTTCTATAGCTGCAAGATGGAGGAGAACAGTTCTGTCAGTGAGCATATACTCAAAATGTCTGGGTATAATAATCACTTGATTCAATTGGGAGTTAATCTTCCAGATGATTGCGTCATTGACAGAATTCTTCAATCACTGCCACCAAGCTACAAGAGCTTTGTGATGAACTATAATATGCAAGGGATGAACAAGACTATTCCCGAGCTCTTCGCAATGCTGAAAGCTGCGGAGGTAGAAATCAAGAAGGAGCATCAAGTGTTGATGGTCAACAAGACCACTAGTTTCAAGAAAAAGGGCAAAGGGAAGAAGAAGGGGAACTTCAAAAATAACGGCAAGCAAGTTGCTACTCAAGAGAAGAAACCCAAACCTCGACCTAAGCCTGAAACTGAGTGCTTCTATTGCAAGCAGACTGGTCACTAGAAGCGGAACTGCCCCAAGTATTTGGCGGATAAGAAGGATGGCAAGGTGAACAAAGGTATATGTGATATACATGTTATTGATGTGTACCTTACTAATGCTCGCAGTAGCACCTGGGTATTTGATATTGGTTCTGTTGCTAATATTTGCAACTCGAAACAGGGACTACGGATCAAGCGAAGATTGGTTAAGGACGAGGTGACGATGCGCGTGGGAAACGGTTCCAAAGTCGATGTGATCGCAGTCGGCACACTACCTCTACATCTACCTTCGGGATTAGTATTAGACCTAAATAGTTGTTATTTGGTGCCAGCGTTAAGCATGAACATTATATCTAGATCTTGTTTGATGCGAGACGGTTATTCATTTAAATCAGAGAATAATGGTTGTTCTATTTATATGAGTAATATCTTTTATGGTCATGCACCCTTGAAGAGTGGTCTATTCTTGTTGAATCTCGATAGTAGTAACACACATATTCATAATGTTCAAGCCAAAAGATGCAGAGTTGATAATGAGAGTGCAACTTATTTCTGGCACTGCCGTTTAGGTCATATCGGTGTAAAGCGCATGAAGAAACTCCATTCTGATGGACTTTTGGAACCACTTGATTATGAATCACTTGGTACTTGCGAACCGTGCCTTATGGGCAAGATGACCAAAACACCGTTCGCCGGTACTATGGAGAGAGCAACAGATTTGTTGGAAATCATACATACAGATGTATGTGGTCCGATGAATATTGAGGCTCGTGGCGGATATCGTTATTTTCTCACCTTCACAGATGATTTAAGCAGATATGGGTATATCTACTTAATTAAACATAAGTCTGAAACATTTGAAAGGTTCAAGGAATTTCAGAGTGAAGTTGAAAATCATCGTAACAAGAAAATAAAGTTTCTACGATCTGATCGTGGAGGAGAATATTTGAGTTATGAGTTTGGTGTACATTTGAAAAATTGTGGAATAGTTTCGCAACTCACGCCACCCGAAACACCACAGCGTAATGGTGTGTCTGAATGTCGTAATCGTACTTTACTAGATATGGTGCGATCTATGATGTCTCTTACTGATTTACCGCTATCGTTTTGGGGATACGCTCTAGAAACGGCCGCATTCACGTTAAATAGGGCACCATCAAAATCCGTTGAGACGACCCCTTATGAACTGTGGTTTGGCAAGAAACCAAAGTTGTCATTTCTGAAAGTTTGGGGCTGCGATGCTTATATGAAAAAGCTTCAACCTGATAAGCTCGAACCCAAGTCGGAGAAATGTGTCTTCATAGGATATCCAAAGGAAACTATTGGATACACCTTCTATCACAGATCCGAAGGCAAGACTTTTGTTGCTAAATTCGGAAACTTTCTAGAGAAGGAGTTTCTCTCGAAAGAAGTGAGTGGGAGGAAAGTAGAACTTGACGAGGTAACTGTACCTGCTCCCTTATTGGAAAGTAGTACATCACAGAAAACTGTTTCAGTGACACCTACACCAGTTAGTGAGGAAGCTAATGATAATGATCATGAAACTTCAGATCAAGATACTACTGAACCTCGTAGATCAACCAGAGTGAGATCCGCAACAGAGTGGTACAGTAATCCTGTTCTGGAAGTCATGCTACAAGATCATGATGAACCTACGAACTATGAAGAAGCGATGGTTAGCCCAGATTCCGCAAAATGGCTTGAAGCCATGAAATCTGAGATGGGATCCATGTATGAGAACAAAGTATTGACTTTGGTTGACTTGCCTGATGATCGGCAAGCAACTGAGAATAAATGGATCTTCAAGAAGAAGACTGACGCTGACGGTAATGTTACTGTCTACAAAGCTCGACTTGTCGCAAAAGGTTTTCGACAAGTTCAAGGGGTTGACTACGATGAGACCTTCTCACCCGTAGCGATGCTTAAGTCTGTCCAAATCATGTTAGCAATTGCCGCATTTTATGATTATGAAATTTGGCAGATGGATGTCAAAACTGCATTCCTGAATGGTTTTCTGGAAGAAGAGTTGTATATGATGCAACCAGAAGGTTTTGTCGATCCAAAGGGAGCTAACAAAGTGTGCAAGCTCCAGCGATCCATTTATGGACTGGTGCAAGCCTCTCGGAGTTGGAATAAATGCTTTGATAGTGTGATCAAAGAATTTCGTTTTATACAGACTTTCGGAGAAGCCTGTATTTACAAGAAAGTGAGTGGGAGCTGTGTAGCATTTCTGATATTATATGTGGATGACATATTACTGATTGGATATGATATAGAATTTCTGGATAGCATAAAGGGATACTTGAATAAGAGTTTTTCAATGAAAGACCTCGGTGAAGCTGCTTACATATTAGGCATAAAGATCTATAGAGATAGATCAAAACGCTTAATTGGACTTTCACAAACAACATACGTTGACAAAATTTTGAAGAAGTTCAAAATGGATCAAGCAAAGAAAGGATTCTTGCCTGTGTTACAAGGTGTGAAATTGAGTAAGACTCAATGCCCGACCACTGCAGAAGATAGAGAGAATATGAAAGATGTTCCCTATGCATCAGCGATAGGATCTATCATGTATGCAATGCTGTGTACCAGACCTGATGTGTGCCTTGCTATAAGTCTAGCAGGGAGGTACCAAAGTAATCCAGGAGTGGATCACTGGACAGCGGTCAAGAACATCCTGAAATACCTGAAAAGGACTAAGGATATGTTTCTTGTATATGGAGGTGACAAAGAGCTCGTCGTAAATGGTTACGTTGATGCAAGCTTTGACACTGATCCGGACGATTCTAAATCGCAAACCGGATACGTGTTTACATTAAACGGTGGAGCTGTCAGTTGGTGCAGTTCTAAACAAAGCGTCGTAGCGGGATCTACATGTGAAGCGGAGTACATAGCTGCTTCGGAAGTAGCGAACGAAGGAGTCTGGATGAAGGAGTTCATATCCGATCTAGGTGTCATACCTAGTGCATCGGGTCCAATGAAAATCTTTTGTGACAATACTGGTGCAATTGCCTTGGCAAAGGAATCCAGATTTCACAAGAGAACCAAGCACATCAAGAGACGCTTCAATTCCATCCGGGATCTAGTCCAGGTGGGAGACATAGAGATTTGCAAGATACATACGGATCTGAATGTTGCAGACCCGATGACTAAGCCCCTTCCACGAGCAAAACATGATCAGCACCAAGGCTTCATGGGTGTTAGAATCATTACAGTGTAATCTACATTATTAACTCTAGTGCAAGTGGGAGACTGAAGGAAATATGCCCTAGAGGCAATAATAAAGTTATTATTTATTTCCTTATAATCATGATAAATGTTTATTATTCATGCTAGAATTGTATTAACCGGAAACATAATACATGTGTGAATACATAGACAAACAAAGTGTCACTAGTACGCCTCTACTTGACTAGCTCGTTAATCAAAGATGGTTATGTTTCCTAACCATGAAAAATGAGTTGTTATTTGATTAACGAGGTCACATCATTAGTTGAATGATCTGATTGACATGACCCATTCCATTAGCTTAGCACCCGATCGTTTAGTATGTTGCTATTGCTTTCTTCATGACTTATACATGTTCCTATAAATATGAGATTATGCAACTCCCGTTTGCCGAAGGAACACTTTGGGTGCTACCAAACGTCACAACGTAACTGGGTGATTATAAAGGAGAATTACAGGTGTCTCCAAAGGTAGATGTTGGGTATGCGTATTTCGAGATTAGGATTTGTCACTCCGATTGTCAGAGAGGTATCTCTGGGCCCTCTCGGTAATGCACATCACATAAGCCTTGCAAGCATTGCAACTAATGAGTTAATTGCGAGATTATGTATTACAGAACGAGTAAAGTGACTTGCCGGTAACGAGATTGAACTAGGTATTGGATACTGACGATCGAATCTCGGGCAAGTAACATACCGATGACAAAGGGAACAACGTATGTTGTTATGCGGTCTGACCGATAAAGATCTTCGTAGAATATGTAGGAGCCAATATGGGCTTCCAGGTCCCGCTATTGGTTATTGACCAGAGATGTGTCTCGGTCATGTCAACATTGTTCTCGAACCCGCAGGGTCCGCACGCTTAAGGTTACGATGACAGTTATATTATGAGTTTATGCATTTTGATGTACTGAAGGTTGTTCGGAGTCCCGGATGTGATCACGGACATGACAAGGAGTCTCGAAATGGTCGAGACATAAAGATTGATATATTGGAAGCCTATGTTTGGATATCGGAAGTGTTCCGGGTGAAATCGGGATTTTACCAGAGTACCGGGAGGTTACCGGAACCCCCCGGGAACCATATGGGCCTAGATGGGCTTTAGTGGAAAGGAGAAAGGGGCAGCCCAAGGTGGCCGCACGCCTCCCCCCTCCCCCTAGTCCTATTAGGACTAGGAGAGGTGGTCGGCCCCCCTTCTCTCTCTTTCCCCCTCGGGGAATCCTAGTCCAACTAGGATTGGGGGGGGAGTCCTACTCCCGGAAGGAGAAGGACTCCTCCTGCGCCCTCCTCCTGGCCGGCGCCCCCCTCCCCCTTGGCTCCTTTATATACTAAGGTAGAGGCACCCCAGAAACACACAAGTTGATCCACGTGATCTATTCCTTAGCCGTGTGCGGTGCTTCCAGCCACCATATTCCTCGATAATACTGTAGCGGAGTTTAGGCGAAGCCCTGCTGCTCTAGTGCATCAAGATCGTCACCATGCCGTTGTGCTGACGGAATTCTTCCCCGACACTTTGCTGGATCGGAGTCCGGGGATCGTCATCGAGCTGAACGTGTGCTCGAACTCGGAGGTGCCGTAGTTTCGGTGCTTGATCGGTTGGATCGCGAAGACGTACGACTACTTCCTCTACATTGTGTCAACGCTTCCGTAGTCGGTCTGCGTGGGTACGTAGACAGCACTCTCTCCTCTCGTTGCTATGCATCACATGATCTTGCGTGTGCGTAGGAAAATTTTTGAAATTACTACGAAACCCAACAACAGGTGACGCAACCAAGCTCAAGGAGGAGTTCGATGAAGATCTTGTCCTTTGTGTTGTTTTGTTCTAGTTGATCAGTAGTGGAGCCCAGTCGGGACGATCGGGGATCTGTGTAGCATTTGGAGTAGTCTTCTTTTATTTTGGTTCCGTAGTTGGACCTTGATTGTATCTGGATGATGTAATGCTTTATTCATGTAATGTGTGAAGTGGCGATTGTAAGCCAACTATGTATCTCTTTCCCTTATGTATTACATGAGTTGTGTGAAGATTACCTCACTTGCGACATTGCTTTCAATGCGGTTATGCCTCTAAGTCGTGCTTCGACATGTGGGAGATATAGCCGCATCGAGGGCGTTACAATATCCCCGACAGTTTCTGGGTCGTGTGGGAAGGACCCCCCTATCACCCACACTCACTTGGCGACGGTTCCAGTTGTCGTTGCGGAAAGGGGTTTTAAACCGTTTGTTTAGCACCGACGTGCACCAGTGGCATTAAGTAAGATGACATGATGTAGAGGAATAAACTCAAGCAATATGATGTAAACCCCATCTTTTTATCCTCGATGGCAACAATACAATACGTGGCTTGCTGCCCCTACTATCACTAGGAAAGGACACCGCAAGATTGAACCCAAAGCTAAGCACTTCTCCCATTGCAAGAAAAACCAATCTAGTTGGCCAAACCAAATCGATAGTTTGAAGAGAATTACAAAGATATTGAATCATGCATATAAGAATTTAGAGAAGATTCAAATAATATTCATAGATAAGCTGATCATAAATTCATAATTCATCGGATCTCGACAAACACACCGCAAAAGAAGATTACATCGGATAGATCTCCAAGAGCATCAAGGAGAACATGGTATTGAGAATCAAAGAGAGAGAAGAAGCCATCTAGCTACTAGCTATGGACCCGTAGGTCTGAGGTAAACTACTTACACTTCCTCGAAAGGCCAATAGAGTTGATGTAGAAGCCCTCCGTGACTGAATCCCCATCCGGCATGATGCCGGAAAAGCCCCAAGATGGGATCTCATAGGAACAAAAGGTTGCGGTGGCGGAAAAGTGTTTTCGTGGATGCTTCTGGTGGTTTGGGAATATTTGTGAATATATATGATGAAGAATTAGGTTAGGGAGTGTTGGAGTAGGCCACAAGGCAGGGGCACGGCCACCCCTAGGGCGCGCCCCTGTGGCTTGTCGTCTACTCCAAGGTCTTCTGACTTGGAGTCCAAGTGCAACAGGTGTCTTCTGGTCTAAGAAAAATCATCGCGAAGGTTTTATTCTGTCTGGTATTCCTTTTCTACGAAGCTCAAAAACAAGGAAAACCCCAGAAACTGGTACTAGGCTCTAGCTTAATAAGTTAGTCCCAAAAATAATATAAAATATCATATTAATGCATATAAAACATCCAAAAATAATAATATAATAGCATGGAACAATCAAAAATTATAGATACGTTGGAGACGTATCACCTTCGGACCTCATCAATGACGCCAGGTACGCGATAGACTCATCACTTTGGGACACATGGCTCCGGGACGAGCACGACCTATGATGACAATCATACTTTGTCGGTCGTGCTCTGAGCCCATCACAGATGCACTCTGCCAGCCGTGCATGCTCTTAGTCCGCCTCGGCCCCGAAGTCATGTGCGGGTGCGCAGGCTCACGTCGACACCCCCACCCCTCACTGTCCCCGCCACCACCACCTCCCATGACCGCCGAGAAGTAGGGGAGCTCTATAGGCGTGTGCTAAAGGACACTGTCTGGAAGCACGACCGCGCCCCAATGGGAGGGCCTTGATGAGATGCTGCCCTTCTTCGCCACAGGCGAGATCGCCATTCCCTAGAGCTGTAGGTCAAGGAGGAGGCCATGGAGGTGGTCAAGGAGGAGGCCGCCGATGAGCCACCCTTCGCATCATTGGTGCACCAGTCCTAAACAATTAGACATGGATGGACACAATGCCATGCATGCCGGAGCACGTGTCCATCCCGCCCGTGTGCATGGTCACTGATGCGTGGTCTTTGTCCCCGCGACGGGAAGAGGTGGTGCAGGGGCCTCCGACCTTGCAGCCGCCGCAGGGGCCGCCTGCCTAGCTATGGAAGCCACCAGCGTACATCGACCTCACCATCAATGACAATGAGGAGGATGGCGATGTGAAAGCACAAGTGCTCCCCGGGTGATTTTGGTAATTAATGTCAACATATCTCTTGTTGGACTAATACTTTCATCTAGCATATTTCAGATACGTCCAACAGTGGAGTGGCATGGACTAGAGGATGTGGGACCCCTTCAAGATGATGAAGACAAATGATTGGCTCAAGCTCAAAGCTCAGGACTCTACATTTTTCATTTTAGTGATCCAAGATCACATTGAGTCCATAGGAAAAGCCAATACTATTAAGAGGGGGTGAGGTATTGCTTAATGAGGTTCTTGCTCAAAGTGCTTAGTGATATGCTCCACAACCCTCAACCACTTTCTCATATCCAAATATATCCCAAACCAAAAGTCAAACTCGGCCCCACCGATTTGATCTATCCGGCGCCACCGAGTTCTCTTGACACAGCCACTGCCAGAAACCCTAATCAATTCGGTCTAACCGATGGTATCTCGCTCTCACCGAGATGGGCTTGCAAACTCTCTGTTACCTATTGCATTAATTTCTGTCTCACCGAAACATGACGTTGGTCCCACCGAGTTTTCTTAGCCAACTCTCTGTTTCGCTTATTACCAAAATCGGTCCCACCGAATTTGTGTAATCGGTCAAACCGAGATGAGGCTTTACCCTAACCCTAGCACATCGGTCCCACCGAGTTGATCATGTCGGTCCCAGCGAAAACCCTAACGGTCACATTATGAACTAAATCGGTCTAACCGAGTTGTATGATTTAGTCCCACCGAGTTTGGTGATTTGTGTGTAAAGGTTAGGTTTTTTGTGGAGGTTATATATACCCCCACCCACTCTTCACTCGTAGAGAGAGCCATCAGAACATGCCTACACTTTCAACATACATTTTCTGAGAGAGAACCACCTACACTTGTGTTGAGGTCAAGATACTTAATTCCAACCACATAAATCTTGATCTCTAGCCTTCCCCAAGTTGCTTTCCACTCAAATCATCTTTCCACCAAATCCTATCCTATGAGAGAGAGTTGAGTGTTGTGGAGACTATCATTTCAAGCATAAGAGCAAAGAGTTCATCATCAACACACCATTTGTTACCTCTTGGAGAGTGGTGTCTCCTAGATTGGTTAGGTGTCACTTGGGAGCCTCCGTCAAGATTGTGGATTTGAACCAAGGAGTTTGTACGAGCAAGGAGATCGCCTACTTCGTGAAGATCTACCCTAGTGAGGCAAGTCCTTCATGGGTGATGGCCATGGTGGGATAGACAAGGTTGCTTATTCGTGGAACCTTCGTGGGTGGAGCCCTCCGTGGACTCGCACAACCGTTACCCTTCGTGGGTTGAAGTCTACATCAACGTGGATGTACGATATCACCACCTATCGGAACCACGCCAAAAATCTCCGTGTCTCCAATTGCGTTTGCACACTCCAATCCCATCCCTTTACATTCTTGCAACTTGCATGATTTACTTTCCACTACTCATATACTCTTGTCATGCTTGCTTGATATGTATTGTAAATGTTCAAGTTTGTGCCAAAACTCCACTTCAACTTAAAGAAATTAAAAATTGTAACTTTTCTTGCTAAGAGTCTATTCACCCCCCTCTAGACACCTCTTCTCGATCCTACAATTAGTATCAGAGCATTGGTCTCCATTGCTCTGGTTTAAACACCTTTGGAGGAAGATGGATGAGTCTACGTTGGGGAGTCTTAGACGTAGAGTGCCTATTCTTGATGGAGAGTATTTTCATGAGTGGAAAAATGAGATGCTTGAGATCTTCAATGAATATCATTTGACCAAGTACATTACTACTCATTGTGCTCGCATTGTTGATCCTTTGCATCCTACCCTTGATGAGTCTATTGACATGATCCGTAATCTTAGAACGGTCAATTTAATCACTAGAGGTTTGCCTAGAAACTTGCTTGGTAGCTTGCCTACTTTTGATTGTTCCTACACCTTATGGAGATTTCTTGAGGAACGATTCCCAAATTATTCCTTGAAAATCCTAGATGAGATTCTTCATAAGTCTATTGCCTTGAGTAAGATGAGTTCTAATGATCCCAAGTTTGGTGATTGCTTATTTGAGCTTACTAATCTTACGAGTGCAAAAGGAGATGTTGGAATTATTAGCAATATCATTTCCGAAGTCATTATAATCCATAGAGATGAACATTGTTACGGCCATACTTCTAATGAATTACCCTCTCTAGGAGTTGATCCATCACATGACGATGTTGAACATGGATACTATGATGAGGATGATGATAGTGACTATGATCTTGATGATGCGATGAGACACTTTGGTCTTATGGCTAATCTTCATGGCTACATGGCTGGAGGAAAGGAATGGGTCCTTGATAGTGGATGCACTTATCATATGACCGGAGACAAAGATATGTTTCGTGAGCTTGCTGAAAACAACGGCCCTCGAAAGTATGTCACTTTCGGTGATAACTCAAAGGGTAAGGTGGTTGGCCTTGGTAAGGTGGCCATCTCACAGGATAGCTCCATACAAAATGTTATTCTCATTGAATCTCTTGGCTACAATTTACTTTCCGTATCTAGACTTGCTGACTTTGATTTTAATGTCCTATTTACTGAAGTAGATTGCCAAGTGTTTCATAGAGATAACCATAAAATGGTCTTTACTGGTATACATAGAGGTGATCTTTACATTGTTGATTTCACTAAAAAGGCTCAACCTAGAACTTGCTTAATTGCTAAATCTTCTAAAGGCTGGTTGTGGCATAGAAGGCTAGGTCATGTGGGCATGCGAAATCTTGATAAGCTTATTAAAGGTGATCATATCCTTGGAGTAAAAGATGTTATATTTGACAAGGATAGACTTTGTAGTGCTTGTCAAGCAGGAAAACAAGTTGGAGGAAGTCACCCCGTGAAGAACATTATGACCACGAGAAAACCGCTCGAGCTACTTCATATGGATCTTTTTGGTCCCAATGCCTATAAAAGTCTCGGTGGTAACTCATTCAGTCTGGTTATAGTTGATAATTTTTCAAGATTTATGTGGGTGTTCTTTCTTGATGATAAATCACAGGTCCAAAAGATCATCAAGAACGTTGCTAGGAAGGCCCAAAATCAATTTGAAGTGAAGATCAAGTAGGTTTGCAGTGACAACGAAACGGAGTTCAAGAACGCAAATGTCGATATCTTTCTTGACGAAGAAGGGATCTCACATGAGTTCTCGGCTGCATACACGCCTCAACAAAATGGAGTTGTTGAGAGGAAGAACCGAACTCTTATTGAGATGGCAAGAACGATGCTTGATGAGTACAAGACTCCAAAACACTTTTGGGCGGAAGCGGTTGAGACAGCTTGTCATGCAACAAATCGCTTGTATCTTCACAAGCTACTCGGCAAGACGGCATACGAGATCCTCACTGGTAATGCCGTCGAATTGTCATGGCAGATGTCCTAGTGTGAGGACTTAGTCGTGAGGCCAACGCATCTATGTGGTAACTTGAGAGGGGTTGAGCGGAATCGAGAGACGCAACACAAGACAACGGTTTAGACAGCTTCGGGCCCCGGGAAACATCATCCGGCAACAACCCTACATGTTGTTTGTGCCTAGGTCTCATTATCATCATGAGGGAGTCGCCGTAAACCGGCTCTCCTAGTTATGTCTAGCCTTAAGATTATCTTCCCCCCTTGGGGTGCCCTGCCCCTCCTTATATATGTTGAAGGGGCGGGTTACATGAAGAGTCCATCTCGGACTAAGACTTAAACTATTCTGACTTCTCTTCATGGGTTTCTTAATGTCTTGGGCTTCATAGCGTCTCGGGCTTCATAACATTGATAACCAACAAGTATAGGGGATCGCAATAGTTTTCGAGGGTAGAGTATTCAACCCTAATTTATTGATTCAACACAAGGGGAGCCAAAGAATTTTCTCAAGTATTAGTAGCTGAGTTGTCAATTCAACCACACCTGGAAACTTAATATCTGCAGCAAAGTATTTAGTAGCAAAGTAATATGATAGTAGTGGTAACGGTAGCAAAAGTAATGTTTTTGGTATTTTGTAGTGATGATAACAATAGCAACGAAAAAGTAAGTAAATAAGCGAAGAACAATATATGGAAAGCTCATAGGCAATGGATCGGTGATAGAGAATTATGCCGCATGCGATTTATCATGTAACAGCCATAACCTAGGGTGACACGGAACTAGCTCCAATTCATCAATGTAATGTAGGCATGTATTCCGAATATAGTCATACGTGCTTATGGAAAAGAACTTGCATGACATCTTTTGTCCTACCCTCCCGTGGCAGAGGGGTCCTAGCAGAAACTAAGGGATATTAAGGCCTCCTTTTAATAGAGTACCGGACCAAAGCATTAACACATAGTGAATACATGAACTCCTCAAACTACGGTCATCACCGGAAGTTGTCCCGATTATTGTCACTTCGGGGTTGCCGAATCATAACACATAGTAGGTGACTATAGACTTGCAAGATAGGATCAAGAAATCACATATATTCATGAAAACATAATAGGTTCAGATCTGAAATCATGGCACTCGGGCCCTAGTGACAAGCATTAAGCATAGCAAAGTCATAGCAACATCAATCTCAGAACATAGTGGATACTAGGGATCAAACCCTAACAAAACTATCTCGATTACATGATAAATCACATCCAACCCATCACCGTCCAGCAAGCCTACGATGGAATTACTCACGCCCGGCGGTGAGCATCATGAAATTGGTGATGGAGGATGGTTAATGATGACGATGGCGACAGATTCCCCTCTCCGGAGCCCCGAACGAACTCCAGATCAGCCCTCCCGAGAGAGTTTAGGGCTTGGCGGCGGCTCCGTATCGTAAAACACGATGAATCTTTCTCCCTGATTTTTTTCTCTCTGAACACGAATATATAGAGTTGGAGTTGAGGTCGGAGGAGCTCCAGGGGGCCCACGAGGTAGGGGGCGCGCCCAGGGGGGCAGGCATGCCCCCCACCCTCGTGGCTAGGTTTTGGGCCCCCTGGCCTTGATCTTTTGCCAGTATTTTTTATTATTTCCGAAAATACGCTCCATGGAGTTTCAGGTCATTCCGGGAACTTTTGTTTCTGCACATAAATAACACCATGGCAATTCTGCTGAAAAACAGCGTCAGTCCGGGTTAGTTCCATTCAAATCATGCAAGTTAGAGTCCAGAACAAGGGCAAAAGTGTTTGGAAAAGTAGATACGACGGAGACGTATCAACTCCCCCAAGCTTAAACCTTTGCTTGTCCTCAAGCAATTCAGTTAACAAACTGAAAGTGATAAAGAAAAACTTTTACAAACTCTGTTTGCTCTTATTGTTGTAAATATGTAAAGCCAGCATTCAAGTTTTTAGCAAAGATTATAAACTAAACATATTAACAATAACACTTAGGTCTCATGTTTACTCATATCAATGGCATAATCAACTAGTGAGCAATAATAATAAATCTCGGATGACAACACTTTCTCAAAACAATCATAATATGATATAACAAGATGGTATCTCGCTAGTCCTTTCTGAGACCGCAAAACATAAATGCAGAGCACCTTTAAAGATCAAGGACTGACTAGACATTGTAATTCATGGTAAAAGAGATCCAGTCAAGTCATACTCAATGTAAACTAATAGTAATGAATGCAAATCACAGTGGTGCTCTCCAACTGGTGCTTTTTAATAAGAGAATGATGACTCAACATAAAAGTAAATAGATAGGCCCTTCACAGAGGGAATCATGGATTTGTAGAGGTGCCAGAGCTCGGTACTGGAATAGATATGAATAATATTTTGAGTGGTATACTTTCATTGTCAAAATAACAACCAAGAGATGGTGATATCTTCCATGCTACACACATTATAGGCGGTTCCCAAACAAAATGGTAAAGTTTATACTCCCCCTCCACCAACAAGCATCAATCCATGGCTTGCTCGAAACAACAAGTGCCTCCAACTAACAAGAGTCCCAGGGGGAGTTCTTTGCAATTATTTTGATTTGATTTGCATAAAGCATGGGACTGGGCATCACGGTGACCAGCCATTTTCTCGTGAGTGAGGAGTGGAGTCCACTCCTCTTGAGAATAACCCGCCTAACATGGAAGATACGGACAGCCCTAGTTGATACATGAGCTATTCGAGCATACAAAACAGAATGTTTATTTGAAGGTTTAGAGTTTGGCACATACAAATTTACTTGGAACGGCAAGTAGATACCGTATATAGGTAGGTATGGTGGACTCATATGGCATAACTTTGGGGTTTATGGGATTTGATGCACAAGTAGTATTCCCTCTTAGTACAGGTGAAGGCTAGAAAAAGACTGGGAAGTGACCAGTTAGAGAGCGACAACAGTCATGAACATGCATTAAAATTAATCAACACCAAATGCAAGCATGAGTAGGATACCAAGAACATAAATATCGTAGAGGATATGTTGATTTTGTTTCAACTACATGCGTGAACATGTGCCAAGTCAAGCCACTCGAATCGTTCAAAAGAGGATACCACCCTACCATACCACATCACAACCATTTTAATAGCATGTTGGCGCGCAAGCTAAACCATTATAAGCTCTTAGCTAATTAAGCATGGTATAAGAAACTATGATCTCTAATTGTCATCACAAACATGTTTATTCATAATAGGCTGAATCAAGAACGATGAACTAATCATATTTACAAAAACAAGAGAGGTCGAGTTCATACCAGCTTCTCCCATCTCAATCAGTTCATCATATATCGTCATAATTGCCTTTCACTTGCACGATCGAACGATGTGGATAATAATAATAGTGCATGTGCATTGGACTAAGCTGGAATCTACAAGCATTCAATAAACAGGAGAAGACTAGGCAATATGGGCTCTTTTGTCAGATCAACAATAATGCATATAAGAGCCACTTCAACAATTTAATCATGATCTTCTCCTATCGACCCCCAAAGAAAAGAAAAGAAATAAAACTATTTACACGGGAAAGCTCCCAACAAGCAAAAAGAAGAACGGGAAATGTTTTTGGGTTTTCTTTTTAATTACTACTACAAGCATAGAAATTAACACTTGCTAAAAGCTATGACTAAATTTTTTTGGTTTTTCTTAAGGTTTATCAAACACACAAGAAGAAAGGATAAAAACGAAATAAACTAGCATGGATATTACAATGAAAAAGTATGAGCACCGACATTTAGCAATGAGTGTGTGAACATGAATGTAATGTCGGTGGGAAATACGTACTCCCCCACGCTTAGGCTTTTGGCCTAAGTTGGTCCAATGCACGGATGGCCTGGCGGATATCCAAAGTTGTAGTTGGGGTCGTACTGAGATGCAGCAGTCATTGCATCATGGGCTGCAGCTTGGAGGCGAGCTATCTCAGCTCTCCTCTTATACTCTTGCGCCTCCTCTCTAGTTATAAAATATCTCCCTTTTGCCTGAAAGTCAAAGAAAGTAGAAGGAGGGAGAGCGACATGATAGGTGCGTCGTCTGTCAAAGATTAGTAGGTACTGGAGGAACTGATCGTTCCTCTCAACAAACTGATGATGAACCATAGCCTCATAATCCAAATAAGAAGGAGGCAACTCAATATCATCCTCACGTATGGTTATACCAAGAAAATTAGCTATGCGGATTGCATAAATTCCACCGAAGAAATATCCATTTAATCTATTAAGATGCAACCTACGTGCAACAATGGCTCCCAAATTATAAGATTTATCTCCTAACACAGCACTCCTAAGAATACTGAGGTGAGGGACACACATGTGACATGCTTCATCTTTACCATTAATGCATCTACCTATGAAGAGAGCAAAATAATTTATAGCAGGAAAGTGAATGCTCCCTATGGTAGCTTGTGCTATATCTCTAGATTCCCCCACAGTTATATTAGCAAGAAAATCTCTAAATTCAGATTTGCGAGGTTCACTAGCACTACCCCATTGTGGAAGTTTGCAAGCAGTGGTAAAATCCTCTAAGTCCATAGTATAAGAATTTTCATAGAGATCAAACAGGACAGTCTGAGAATTGCGTGAAGATGAAAATTCAAACCTCCTCACAAAGGAACTAGTGAGATAGTGGTACTGACGACATTTTTCTTCCTCGAAGCTCACAAGATCAGTGTTACGCAAATATGCGCTAAATTCTTCCTTAATTCCCGCTCGATCCATGAAGTCCTCTGAAGACCATTCACAAGGCCGCAATGGAGCGTCCCTTGGTGGCTCATCATCAGCATCACGCATAGCAAGCCTGGGTCCTTGTTTCCTTGAAGAACCACCTTGGTACATTTTCCTAAACATATTTCTTCCTCTAAATTTTTTTTGAAATTTTTAGTGAACCAAACTCAACAAAATTGATAGCAACTACTCCTATAAGTTCCTAGAGCCTATATCATGCACCAAAACTACTTGGAACCACATAAATTTGACATGCAAGCTCAAGAACATGGTCACCTAAGCAGCATAGATTTGCAATGAATAAAGCACTAGAACAAAAAATAATTGGACCAACGGAGGAGTCACATACCAAGGAACAATCCCCCAAAGCAGTTTCGTGAGAGGTGCTTTGAGCAAGGAGATCGAAAATCGCAGCAAAATGAGCTAGAACTCGTGCTTGAGCTGGATAATGGTGTTTGTGGGAGGAAGAAGGAGTGTGTGGATGCAGGAATAAGTGGAGGAGGGCCACCATGGGCCCACGAGGCAGGGGGGCGCCCAGTGGGGTAGGGCGCGACCTCCACCCTCGTGGCCAGGTGGATGCCCCCCTGGTGTGTTCTCAGTGCCAAATATTCCAAAAAAATCATATTTAAATTTCAGGGAATTTGGAGAACTTTTATTTTTGGGGTATTTTTATATTGCACGGATAATCAGAAAACAGCCAGAAATTACTATTTTTTGCTTTATTTAATATAAATAACAGAGTAGAAAGAGGGTACAGAGAGTTGTGTTTTCTAAATTCATACATCTCATGATCATCAAAAGGAATCCATTAACAAGGTTGATCAAGTCTTGTTAACAAACTCATTCTGAATAACATGGAACCGGAGAATTCTCGAATAACACTAGGTTACCTCAACGGGGATATGCACATCCCCAACAATAAGAATATCATATTTCTTCTTGATAGTAGGAAGAGGAAATTCAAAACCTCCAAAAATAATCGATGGAATTTTTCCAATAGAATTGATAATGTGGACTTGAGGTTGTTTCCTCAGAAAGTGTATCGTATGCTTATTACCATTAACATGAAAAGTGACATTGCCTTTGGTGCAGTCAATAACAGTCCCTGCAGTACTCAAAAAGGGTCTTCCAAGAATAATAGACATACTATCGTCCTCGGGAATATCAAGAATAACAAAGTCCATTAAAAATGTAATGTTTGCAACCACAACAGGCACATCCTCACAAATACCGATAGGTATAGTAGTTGATTTATCAGCCATTTGCAAAGATATTTCAGTAGGTGTCAACTTATTCAAATCAAGTCTATGATATAAAGAGAGAGGCATAACACTAACACCGGCACCAAGATCACATAAAGCAGTTTTAACATAGTTTCTTTTAATGGAGCATGGTATAGTGGGTACTCCTGGATCTCCAAGTTTCTTTGGTATTCCACCTTTAAAAGTATAATTAGCAAGCATGGTGGAAATTTCAGCTTCCGTTATCTTTCTTTTATTAGTAACAACTTCTTTCATATACTTAGCATAAGAATTCATTTTGAGCATATCAGTTAATCGCATACGCAAAAAGATAGGTCTAATCATTTTAGCAAAGCGCTCAAAATCCTCATCATCCTTTTTCTTGGACGGTTTGGGAGGAAAAGGCATGGGTTTTTGAACCCATGGTTCTCTTTCTTTACCATGTTAACTAGCAACAAAGTCTCTCTTATCATAACGTTGATTCTTTGATTGTGGGTTATCAAGATCAACGGCAGGTTCAATTTCTATATCATTATCATTGCTAGGTTGAGCATCATCATGAACATTATCATGAACATTATAACTAGTTTCAGGTTCATTACCAGATTGTGTTTCAGCATTAGAAATAGAAATATCATTTGGATTCTCAGGTGTTTCAGCAATAGGTTCACTAGAAGCATGCAAAGTCCTATCATTTTTCTTTTTCTTCCTTTTAGGAGGACTAGGTGCATCTATATTATTTCTCTAAGAATCTTGCTCAATTCTCTTAGGGTGGCCTTCAGGATACAAAGGTTCCTGAGTCATTTTACCAGTTCTAGTAGCCACTCTAACAGCATAGCCCTTATTCTTACTATTCAATTAATTGAGCAAATCATTTTGAGCTTTAAGTACTTGTTCTACTTGAGTGCTAAACATAGAAGCATGTTTACTAATAAGTTTAAGTTCACCTTTAACATTAGCCATATAATCACCCAAGTGTTCAAGCATATCGGCACTGCGTTTTAATTCTCTACCAAAATAAGCATTGAAGTCTTCTTGCTTAACCATAAATTTATCAAACTCATCTAAGCATGGGCTAGCAAACTTAGTAAATGGGATTTCAGCTTTATCATATCAATAGAGAGAGTTTACCTTTACTACCTCTGTAGGGTTATCAAGACCATGTGTTTCTTCAATAGGTGATGGATTAAAACCATATATTTCTTCAACAGGCGGTAAATCAAGACCATGTATTTCTTCAATAGGAGGTAAATTCTTAACATCTTCAGCTTTAATACCCTTTTCTTTCATAGATTTCTTTGCCTCTTGCATATCTTCCGGACTAAGAAATAGAACACCCCTTTTCTTTGGAGTTGGTTTAGGAATAAGCTCAGGAGTTGGCTCAGGAGCTGGCTCAGGAAGTGCCCAATTATTTTCATATGTCAACATATTATTCAATAGAATTTCAGCTTCATCCGGTGTTCTTTCCCTGAAAACAGAACCAGCACAACTATCTAGGTAATCTCTGGAAGCATCGGTTAGTCCATTATAAAAGATATCAAGTATTTCATTTTTCTTAAGAGGGTGATCAGGCAAAGCATTAAGTAATTGGATAAGCCTCCCCCAAGCTTGTGGGAGACTCTCTTCTTCAATTTGCACAAAATTATATATATCCCTTAAGGCAGCTTGTTTCTTACGAGCGGGGAAATATTTAGCAGAGAAGTAATAAATCATATACTGGGAACTACGCACACAACCAGAATCAAGAGAATTAAACCATATCTTAGCATCACCCTTTAATGAGAATGGGAATATTTTAAGGATGTAAAAGTAGCGAGTTCTCTCATCATTAGTGAACAGGGTGGCTATATCATTTAATTTAGTAAGATGTGCCACAACAGTTTCAGATTCATAGCCATAAAAAGGATCAGATTCAACCAAAGTAATTATATCAAGATCAATAGAGAATTCATAATCCTTATCAGTAACAAAGATAGGTGAAGTAGCATAAGCAGGATCATATTTCATTCTAGCATTCAGAGTTTTTTGTTTAAGCTTAGCTAATAATTTCTTAAGATCACTTCTATCATTGCAAGCAAGAAAGTCTCTTTTAGTTTCTTCATCCATAACATAGCCCCCAAGCACAACAGGTAATTCATATTTATTAGGAGAGCCCTCATAATCACTTTCATCAGTATTATCAGTTTCAATAATTTCATTCTCTCTAGCCCTAGCAAGTTGTTCATCGAGAAATTCACCAAGTGGCACAGTAGTATCAGGCATAGAAGTAGTTTCATCATAAGTATCATGTATAGCAGAAGTGGCATCATCAATAATATGCGACATATCAGAATCAATAGCAGAAGCAGGTTTAGGTGTCGCAAGCTTACTCAAAACAGAAGGTGAATCAAGTGCAGAGCTAGATGGCAGGTCCTTACCTCCCCTCGTAGTTGAGGGATAAATCTTGGTTTTTGGATCTCTCAAGTTCTTCATAATGATAAGCAGATATAAATCCCAAGTGACTCAAAGAATAGAGCTATGCTCCCCGGCAACGGCGCCAGAAAATAGTATTGATAACCCACAAGTATAGGGGGTCGCAACAGTTTTCGAGGGTAGATTATTCAACCCAAATTTATTGATTCGACACAAGGGGAGCCAAAGAATATTCTCAAGTATTAGCAGCTGAGTTGTCAATTCAACCACACCTGGAAACTTAATATCTGCAACAAAGTATTTAATAGCAAAGTAATATGATAGTAGTGGTAACGGTAGCAAAAGGTAATGGTAGAAAAGTTATGTTTTTGGTATTTTGTAGTGATGATAACAATAGCAACGGAAAAGTAAATAAGCGAAGAACAATATATGGAAAGCTCGTAGGCAATGGATCGGTGATAGAGAATTATGCTGGATGCGGTTCATCATGTAACAGTCATAACCTAGGGTGACACAGAACTAACTCCAATTCATCAATGTAATGTAGGCATGTATTCTGAATATAGTCATACTTGCTTATGGAAAATAACTTGCATGACATCTTTTGTCCTACCCTCCCGTGGCAGCGGGGTCCTAGCGGAAACTAAGGGATATTAAGGCCTCCTTTTAATAGACTACCGGACCAAAGCATTAACGCATAGTGAATACATAAACTCCTCAAACTACGGTCATCACCGGAAGTGGTCCCGATTATTGTCACTTCGGGGTTGCCAGATCATAACACATAGTAGGTGACTATAGACTTGCAAGATAGGATCAAGAAATCACATATATTCATGAAAACATAATAGGTTCAGATCTGAAATCATGGCACTCGGGCCCTAGAGACAAGCATTAAGCATAGAAAAGTCATAGCAACATCATTCTCAGAACATAGTGGATACTAGGGATCAAACCCTAACAAAACTAACTCGATTACATGATAAATCTCATCCAACCCATCACCGTCCAGCAAGTCTACGATGGAATTACTCACGCACGGCGGTGAGCATCATGAAATTGGTGATGGAGGATGGTTGATGATGACGATGGTGATAGATTCCCCTCTCCGGAGCCCCGAACGGACTCCAGATCAGCCCTCCTGAGAGAGTTTAGGGCTTGGCGGTAGCTCCGTATCGTCAAACGTGATGAATCTTGCTCCCTGATTTTTTCTCTATGAACACGAATATATAGAGTTGGAGTTGAGGTTGGAGGAGCTCCAGGGGGCCCACGAGGTAGGGGGCGCGCCCAGGGGGGCAGGCACACCCCCCACCCTCGTGGCTAGGGTGTGGGCCCCTGGCCTTGATCTTTTGCCAGTATTTTCTTTTATTTCCAAAAATACGCTCTGTGGAGTTTCAGTTCATTCCGAGAACTTTTGTTTGTGCACATAAATAACACCATGGCAATTCTGCTGAAAACAGCGTCAGTCCGGGTTAGTTCCATTCAAATCACGCAAGTTAGAGTCCAAAACAAGGGCAAAAGTGTTTGGAAAAGTAGAAACGATAGAGACGTATCAAATGTCTCGGGCTTCCTAACCCCAGGTGACTCTGTCTACCGGGTTATGACTGTCTGGCGGCCGGTTATGACTGTCTGCCAGTTTATGATGGTCTGCAGGTTTATGATTGTCTGTCGGGTTATGGCTATCTGTCGGGTTATGATCTGACTTAACATCTGCCGGGTTATCACCTGTCGGGTTATCATCTGACTTAACACCTGTCGGGTTATCATCTAACTTAACACTTGTCGGTTTACCATCTGACTTAACACCTACCGGTTTACCAGGTCCTAGCCGGGTTATAACTCCGGCCGGGTCATACCACAGGGTATATCTGTCGGATTTCGGGTTCCGGCAGACCCTTAAGGTTCGAACTCTGGGGTGCGCATGGAGATCTTTCCCATACTGACTCGCGCTTCTATGGCTCTCAAGAAATCTAGGCTGGAAAGAAGAACACATAGAGGACACGAGGTTTATACTGGTTCGGCCCACCGATGTGGTGTAATACCCTACTCCAGTGTGTGGTATGGTGGATTGCCTCAGGGATTGCTGATGAACAATACAGGGGGAAGAACGGCCTCGTGAGAGGTTTTCTTGAGGTTGTTTGGTATGTTCTACTTGGTCTGGATCTCTCTCTCCCTTTCTCTTCTCTCTTCCTTTCTCTTTCTTTTTTCTCTTTTCCTTCTTCTCCTTTCTCTTTTCCTTCTCCTCTTTCTATTGTGGTTAGTCCTATTTATAGAGGCCCTGGTCCTCTTCCCAAAAAATGAGCGGGAAGGGTGCCAACAATTGTCCATTTTGAAGGGGAACATCTAGTACAAGTTATCCTGACCAAAGGTGGTCTTCGGCTGCTGAAAGCACTGGTGATGACGCTGTCTTGGGCTCCACGGTGACCTCCGTCCTGCCGCACTGCTGGTCTTGGTCTCGTTGCACTGGAATGGTAACCTTTGCCCGATACCTTGGCCTGTGCTTGCTCCCTTTGCACCGAAGGGGAAACAAGGACACTGCGCAGGCCGGCGCCCGCCTAATCTTGATCGTCATGGCTTGCGTCACGGGCTCCTCACGAGGCACCCCTGCCTTGATCTCTCCGCCTCCTCGCGAGCCTGCCTGATGAGGCTGCTCCTGAGGTAGCCTCCTGTCGTCCGCCCCGCAAGGCTTGGCCCCTTGCGAGGGTCTTGAGCTTGAGCTGATGAAGCTGGGCCGCACTGGGCCCCCACTCGAGCCACGCCGTAGGCCACAGGCAGGCAAGTCTGGGGACCCCCGTTCCTAGAACGCCGACAGTAGCCCCCGGGCCCAAAGCGCGCCCGGGCTTGGCTTAGCAGAGAAGCTAAGGGGCAAGCGCGAAGCGCCGCAGGCCCCAATAGCCTGGACTGGACGTGGGCGTCTGCGCTTCCCCATGATGCCTCGGCAACCGCTTGACTTGTCAAGTCCCTGCATGCAGGGAAATGGGTCATGATTACCTGCGATCGTGGTGGCCGGCGGTTGGCCTTCTCCGGCTATAAGCACGGGGCCGCGTGAGCCTCGTTAGCTTATCCCTTCCTGCTACTCCTTTCCTTCCTCTTCCTCGTCCTTGCTTCGCCTTACGCCAATGGCACCAATCCGTCAGTTTTCTGCAGAAGAGAAAGGAAAGGCCCCCCGAGAAGGTCCTCACCCTCTTCCGCCGAAGAAACGGCTAGTCCCCTGCCGCCGAGATGAGGGTGCTTGGCAGGAGGCGCCGAGGCCCTAGTACGAGCGGCCGCCGCCTGGGTTTCCGCTGCCCTTGTACGCCCGAATCGAGGGCCCTGGGGAAGAGGGCGTCGAGCGACACCGAAAGTGCCTCCGCCGACGCCGGCGAGTCACGGCGGTGCGCATCGTTCCTCCTGGAGTCCACGCCGAGGGCTCCTCCTGTGAGCTCGTGCTTCACACCGCCATGCCCCCATGCTCTTGGATTCGTCTTCCTCCCTCCTTCGCCTTCGAGATGCCGCCGAGCGGGTCTCTGAAGCTCTGGCTGCAACACGCCGACTGCAGCACCCTCGCGACCGTATCGGAGGTCGCGGTCGTCGCTCTGGGCAAGGTCTACATGACCTGGGGCTGGGGTGACATCGCCCGGGTCTGCCGCACGGAGGGTGCCCTCGTAATTCATCTTGAATACGACGCGCCTCCCTGATGTTTGTCAAGGTCTTCGATGCTGAAGGATGCCGGTTGGAGTGCTGCCCCAAGGAAAGAGGCAGGGGCATCGGACTGGCGCGGACCTGGCCTGCCCATCGGCCCTCCAGCAGCTCTTCAGGCCGCAGCGGAGGAGCTGGGGAATCCAGCGGCTCCCCCGAGCTTCTCATGACTCCGGAGATGAGAGACGACAGCTACGAGCCTCCGAGCTCACGCCGTGCTCGGAGTAGGGAACTGCATCGGGCCGCCGACACCATTGATCTAGGTGGGGTCGGCGCCGGTGCCGGGCAGTCCACTGTTGATGATGGTGTCGCTTGCGGTGGCGCGGGCAATCAGCGTTCCTTAGGATTAGCACCTTTTGTTCCCTGCGAGGAATCAAAGCAACACCCCGCGGGTGTATGTAAGGTGCCTGCCATGTCTTTTGCGAACATTATATCCCTAATATGAATCGATGCGAGATGCTTGTCATGTCCCGGCTCGGCTCCCCCTTTCTATCCTCACGAGGACTTAGCGCTCTACGCTGACAGGTCCCAGTCCCCAGGCAGGCTTCAGCCGTCGCTGGTATGCCAGGTCGCGATGCCGTGGTCAAGGCCAGGAGGTGAGCGGCCCGATGTCCGGTAAGAGCCCCCGAGTCGCGATGCTCGGGAGGTCCCCTTTAGCGCCCGAGCAGCCCTCGCTGGGCGAGAAGGAAGGCAACGTCGTCGTGACAAAGCTGCACTAGGCGAGGGTTTGGTGCTGCGTTGGTCCAACTCCTGTAAGGGCGTGACTTATCTTTTGAGTTTGGGGTAGTTCTTGGACGGGGCGCCCGGCCCGAGTGGCGGTAGCTGAGCTACTGCTGGGTTAGGTCCTCGCGAGCTTCTTCCCACTTTCCCACACTTTCCTTAATGCTCTACATCGTCAGGTCCTGGCCCTCGAGCGAGCTCAGCCGCCGCTAGTATGACAGGTCGCGATGCCGTGGGTCAAGGCCAGGGGGTGAGAGCTGGAGAGCTAGTAGGAGCCCATGAGTCGCGATGCTCAGGCGCCCCCTTTTAACGTGCAAGCGGTCCGTGCCGGAGAGAGGGAGAGATAGCCCGCGATGTCCCCAACGTTGCTCCTGGAGTGGGTCCTGCATACCAATCACAAGGAGAGACAAGACCTGTCGCTACGGTTGCCAGCCAACCATTGGTCGCTCCGAGGGAGTGATTGGGGCACTGTGGGCCTGGTGAGGTGGCGCCTTGCGAGGCTGCCGCGGCCGGAGCTCGACCACTCAGATTTATCGGCGTTGCAGGGACGGACCTGTACGCAGACGTCGTGCCAGAGCGAGCGGCTCCATGGGTAGGTGTGAATCGAGCAGGCGATTAGGTCAGGTATGTTAAGTACGAAGGAGCAAATTCATTTCAAGTAGATGCGGGAAAAGCAAATGCCGTTGGGCCAGGCCCGAGCAGTTTGGGAATGATGCAGCCTGAGGGACGCCCCAACAAGGTACGTAAAGTGCGTAAGTAAAACGGATACATGCCGCAGGGACGGACGCACGCGACCTGGGAACTACGCGGCCCTGTGGGCTCTCCCAACTAAAAATGGAACTTGAAAGATGTCACCTGATGCCGTTGAAGATGAAGTGATGCCGCAGAAGTGGGCGATGCGCGGTGAAGACGTCGGCCCTCATGAGCCCCCAGGCCCAGGAGCCTCGGGAGGCTCCGGGGGCACAGGTAGGTCTTCGAGGGCCATCTCCACCTCCGCCAGGACCGCATAATGCCTGACCTCCTGAGCCTCCAGAATGCTCCTCAGCAGGCGCTGATAAGAAGCGACCGCATTCGGCAGGCCGAAAGGCATGTGAACGTAGCTGTGAGGTGGACCCTCGCAACGCCCCACGCGCGAAGGCTAGAGGCGCTCCTGAGATGTGGCTCGGTTGAGCCCTGGCATGTCGATGCAAATGCGCAGCCCACCATCCTCGCCTGGATGTGGGGCCACGGCGGGCAAGCGGCGGCTACCGCGCATGACTCTCGACTCCTATAGCTCCTGGGTGTTTCCTGCGATGAACTCCTGAGGGTTTGGTCTTCCTTGCCTCGTACCTTCCTGAGGGAAACGTGCTTGGAAGCACCCTTCCAAGTGGTGCCCGAGTGCCTCCCTCGTGACCTTGGCGAAGTCGGTGTCTCTCCAAGAAAGAGCCCCCAAGCCCTGCCTGAGGAGGGCGCCGGGCGCGCTTTCCTATGCGACAAAGGGTGGCGCTCCCTGAACGGGCGCGAATCCTGACTCAACGCCTCCGGAGGCGCCTGCCTCCTTATGGCTTGGGCCAGGCGAAGCCTTCTTCTTCTTAAGGGTCGCCTCAGGAAGTCTTCCGCTCCTGTGATCTGGGTCTTCGATTGCTGCGGCTTGGAACGCACGCTCAAGTGAACACACCGCGTCCCTTTCCTTACAGGGTACGGTGATGACTCCACCGCTTCCTGGCATCTTGAGGACATTGTAGCCATGGTGAGTAACTGCCATGAACTTGTCTAGGGCTGGGTACTCGAAGATGGCGCTGTATGGCAGGCGAATGTGGGCGACGTCGAAGTCAATGAGCTCGGTGTGGTAGTTGTTGCGCTTCCCGAAGGTGACTGGCAGGCGAACTTGCCCTATCGGAATGGTGGAACCATCAGTGACTCCTGAGAAAGGCTTGGTCGGCTGGAGCTGATCATACGGCACTTGGAGATTGTCGAACATCTCGACGGACAGGAAGTTGAGTCCTGCTCCGCCATCAATGAGGGTCCTGGTGACCTGCACATTGCTGATGACTGGGGAGCAAAGCATCGGGAGAACTCCGGTCGTTGCCGCGCACTTGAGCTGATCCGCTGAGCTGAACATGATGGCACACGCAGACCACCTGAGAGGGCGCGTGGCCTCAAGCTTGGGAAGGACTGCATTCACCTCACGAGCAAACTGCTTGAAGATGTGATGAGATGCTGGGGCCTGGGCGCCACCCAAGATGCAAGCGATTGTGCGCGGCTCCTGGAAGCCCCCAGCCCCCTCGTCTTGATGTTGGTCTTCGTTCCTTCTTGGTGGTGGCGGTAGAGGAGGGAGGCCTGCGTTGCCGTGCGGGCGATCCTCACGAGGCTCATCCCTCAAGCCTCCCTCGCGAGGCTGCTCCTGCCAGCGATCCTGGCGAGGTCGGTCGCACCACCCTTGGCGAGGGCCACGATCTTCCATCGTCCTCCACCTCTTCCTCCTCCTCGGCCATAGCCCCTGTCGTTGCGCTCGGGGCTCGGCCGATACGCCCATCTCGCACGGCCCTGAGCTCTCGCACGGCCCAGTATCGGCTGCCTTTGGATGACTCAGGCTGATCCCTGCCTCGCTTGGTGTCTGGTTCCGCTGCGAGCACGGCAGCTCCCTTACGCTTCACGTCCTTGGCCTTGGGCTTTTTCTCTTCTGGGTCAGCAGCCGGGAGCTCGAGGAGGGAGAGGCGTCCTTCTTCAGCCCTGGCGCACTTGGTCGCCAAGTTGAACAGCTCCAGGGATGTGCACAGGTCTTCATGGATTGCCAGCTCCTCCTTCATCTTGATCACTACTAGGAAAAGGCCTACTAATGGCGCACCAGTTTTGCCTACTAATGGCGCACTACTGGTGCGCCATTAGTATCACGCCACTAGTATTTCTTACTAATGGCGCACCACCGGTGCGCCATTAGTATCTGGTATACTAATGGCGCACCACGCAGTGCGCCATTAGTATCTGGTATACTAATGGCACACCACGCAGTGCGCCATTAGTATGCCTCCCAGGGGGCCATATTTAACCATGTGCTTTGGCATACTAATGGCGCACTGTTGTGTGATGCGCCATTAGTATACTTTGGCATACTAATGGCGCACTCTGTAGTGATGCGCCATTAGTATGAATATTAGGTTTTATAATTTTTTACTTTTCTGATTTCTGCACAGGTTACAAAATATATTATTTGACAGAATATAGACAGCAGCACATAGCAATAGCAGATTCATCGAATACAATAGAAGATTAGTCTCCGAATACAATTCATCATATTAGTCTCCGAATTCAAAAGACTGAACAAAGATAAAACATTACAAGTCTCAAGACCGCGAGTATCGAGTTTGTCTTCACATTACAAGTCGATATCGATCATCTAAACTACCATCACATAGAAGAGAGCTGCGGTCATCACGATGAGCATCATCACGATGAAACTGGTCTTCATCTGGTTCCTCCAATGCTCCCTCCTCTCTCCCGCTAGATAGCGGGCATATCTAGATTCCGCCTCCACCCTAGTGGTGTACCCTTTGTAACTGTTACCGCTGAAACGGTGAACCTGTCTCCGACACTCCTCCCAGTCATCGTAGACTCCGGGAACCTTACCCTTGTACACGACATACGACGGCATCTCTATGCACAAGCAAAACAATAGACAATACATACATAAGCAATATATAAGTATGCAACAAAAGGATCAGAAGAGAAAAGAAAGACATGACATTAATAGCACGATTCATGGTCCTACTAATAAATAGCATCGATTACATCTAAGTTGAACGACTGTCCAAACCAAAGAGACATACAAGTTCATTAAAGTTTAATTACAACATGAGCCGATCAATGTTTCAGAACTACACATAGCATCACTACTGTCGACTCGACTCATGGGACCGGAGCGTGGATGAAGCCACCGTCTGTCGTGATGGTCATGAAATCGCGGGCGTTGTTAGACTGCATTTGTAGCATTCCGTCTATCTCCCTATTGGATGGTTGATATCTGAGGTAGAACTGCCACGAGGTATGAAGGACATATTGATGGATGATGTCTGCAAACTCCGACTGGATGCGAAAGGATTCTTGTCTGATGTCCGTGTCCTGGATTGCCGACAAGCTCGTGGCCCAATCTTTGAGATTATCTGGTAGCAGAAGGTGATGATGGTCCCTTACGATCGCCCGCATGTGATGGAGGGCGTAGTAGGCATCATTCTGACCGCCAAGCGGCTGCTTGACGCAGCAGAACTTAGTATTGTGGGCAAACACGTGCTTGCCGTACCTACGAACTGGCCTGGTGAAGGTGCCTCCAGATTTGGCGTAGCCGGGGAGAACATCATCAAGAACTTTCTTGATATTTGTGTAGTCCATCTTGGAATCACGGTTCGGGTCGAAATACGTGGCCATGGAATATTTCGGGCTTAAGAGGATGAGTGTGCAATGTGTGTCACTGCACAGAACACAGAATGTTAGAAAAAAAAGAACGATCGAAATCTAAGAAATCATATGTTACGGTGCAGTTAAGGGATGACTTACACGGGAAAGTAAGCCACGAGGAAGTTATCCTTATCTGGGTTTGCCAGAATGACGCCTTCGAGGTGTGAACTCGCGACTTGGTGGTCCCCAGCGCTACCCAAGAGCTTGGCACACATGTAGAAGGGGTCGACTATCACGATGTCTGGGGTCTTGTCTCTAATGATCCGCATCTCCATACTCAGCGAAAACAGCCAAACGAAGGTGTAGTGCAGCGGATGAAGGTTAAACATAGCAAAGATGTCATCAAACCGCAGGACGATCGTACCCCCGATGGCGCCATCCACAAAGCCCTTGCCCTCTGGCACCTTGGCCACGAAAACCGGGTATGCCACATTATTCTCTCTGAGATGCCGCTTCTCCAAAGAAAGAACACTGTCATGCAGACTCCGCATAGCACCGGTTGCAGCATTGAGCATATTTGTCGATAGCATCGCCCTACCCGCCACATGCACCCTCATCGAGATATCCTTAGGTGAAGGTGGCCCATCCTGAGCACAGATCGTACTCGGTGCCGGCTGGCTCGCACCCTTGTTACTCTTTCTTTTCCGTCCCTTCTTCTTCTATTGTAATGGGACCGAGTTCTGCTCACAGACCGCCTTCTTGAGTGTGTTGGGGCTGATAATATTTGGCACCTCGGCTATCTGAGGCTAGGTGAAGTCGGCAGCTGGAGGCGTCTCCTAAGAACTGAACGCCAGACGACACCTGTTGCAACTGGGTATTTCCGCCGTACCAGCTAGACCGCGGTTGTCTTGGTTGGGTTCTTAAGAAAGAGACCCGCAGAATTCGTCATCGTACCCATGTTCGGCAAAGTACTTATCGACGTTGCTAAATGTACGGCCGTCGTCGTTGTCGTCGTCGTCCAGATCCTGTGCCATATGCATGTTCGGATCCTGTGCCATAGGAATGTCCGGCATGTTCGGTAGCGTTGCGGCGGTCTTGCCATGGCTTGGCACCGGCACGACTGGCGGTGTTGTCTTTGGGGTGATGTCCCCCGCCCCCAAACGAATCTGGCTCTTCGGCCAAAGCAGGGGCCAGCTTAGGCAGGTGCTGAGGGTCATCAAATCATCTTTGTCGGCCCCGACGGGTTGAATCGGAGGTAACAACTCGTCGCAGCCTGGCAGCACCCGAACCAGTTCAACCCTATACACGGTGGGTGGCATCGGTTTACCGTGGAACATGGGGTTGCCCGGTTGAACGATTTTTCCCTTGGCGACATCGACCAACTCGTCGTTCACGAAGTGCAGGAGAGTGCACGGAACGTCGGCGGCACCCTGCGAAAACATGTAGGGCGTCAGGGATGCCCGGTCAAAGGCAAGGAGATGAAGTCCTCAGCCGAGAGGCTTAATTAGTTACCGTGATGATGGCGTTGAGCTCGGCTAATGTCGAGGCACCGCCAACGGCGGGCGTGCAACTGACGGAGGGGGCGCTTGCTGGCGAGGTGCCGGCCGGCGTACACCCGGGTGCATTAAGCTCCAATGCCGGCATCGGAGACACCAATACCGCCGCCGTCGGAGACACCAATACCGCCACCGCCGGAGACACCAATGGCACCGCCTGCGCATTGTGCGAGTTGCTGGCCGTGAAGCTGGGAATCAGGGGCGGCCCCTGTTGGCCACCCGCAATCCACGTCGTTATCCCATGAATCAAGGTAGGCATAATGCCAGTGAGCATCGATCCCAGTTGTTGTTGCACTTGCTCTTGGACCATCTCCGGAATCCGCGCCACTTGCGCCTTGAGTGCTTCAACCTCGCACGACTGGCTTTCCGAGCTGGTCTTTTTCTCCTTTCGCCCACCAGCGGTATAGTATAACGACCATTTTGTGGACAAGCCTTTGCCGGCCACACGACCAACTGACGTCGGCTTACTGAGCTTATCCTTGTTTTTCATTACGTTCAACGCCCTATTCAAAGGGGTGTCAAAAGGGGAGCTCTGAGATGACCCCGCGCTACTGCTTTCTTTGTCCTGCGGAAGGAACGTGAACCATTTAGAAATATTGGGGATTAATTAGAATGCAACCATATGGAGCTAATTACGTGGGGGCGTATTCTTTACCAGAACAAGCTCAAGCGCCTTGGTCTTCGGATCCGTGGTAAGCTCCTTTGTTACCGGGTCCCCCTTGTACCAGGCCCTAAGAAAGTTCCTAGTCTGCTTGTCACGGTATTTCTCGAAGTGGGGCGGTAGGCCTTGCTCGGCATGCTCCGCATCCTCCTTGTCCCATATAGGCTCCGCCACTTTGTAACCGCCGGGACCGAGTTGGTGGACCCCTAAGTTCAACTGCCGCATTTCTTTCCCCCACTGACTTGATTCGGAGGTTGCGGGGCTCTCGCACTTGATCTTGAACTCCTTGTAGTCATCTTCGCTCATCAAAGGATATTTCGCCTTGATCTTCTCATAACTATCACCTTTGTCAATCATTGCCTTCACCGTGCTTTTCCAAGTAGACAGGGTCGTGCTCATCCTCGTGAGGGCGGCACCGTTCACTTTATTCCTCGAGAGGCGTGTGTTTGCAAACTCAGCGGGGAACTTGTATCATTCATGCAGCTTCGTGAAGAAGAGGCTGCGCAAATTCCCTCGGTCCTTATGCCTTAGGTTCTCGGTGTTGATCGAGACGATGCTCCGGAGAATGCACCCGAGCTAAACCGAGTACCCCTTGACTATGTTTTTGGGCGCCGTCGGATGCCCGTCGGAGTTCACTTCAGTAAATTCCTCCCTGACGGTGCCGAGCATGTTCGAGCACCAGTCCTTCCGTTGCCTCTTCGGTTAGCTGCCATCTGTGCGTGCGCTGCCATCATCAGTGGTGGCATCCGCGGCGCCATCATCAGTGGTGTCATCCCCGACGCCACTAGGGGTTGTGTAGTCAGGATCGGTGTCTTCCGCGACGTCCTCATAGCGGTGAGGTTCTTCCTCCAACTCCTGGGACAGCTCCCAGAATTGCTTGCCGCCTGAACCACCAGCCTCATCGTTGTGGGCCATGTTTCGCTCTAAATAGGAAAAAAGTTTTGTCAAAAAGTTGGTTATTGTCAAGGAACAAGATCATGGTCTCATCATTTAGGGTTTGTCGACACCGAGGCATCCTAAAAGCTAAGCTTTTATCATTTAGGGTTTGTTGACGCCGAGGCACCCTAAAAGCCTAAGCGTACATCATTTAGGTTCTCATCGACATCGAGGCACCCTATAGAAGCCAAGTTAAGTTTTCATCATTTAGGGTTTATCAATGCCGAGGCACCCTAGGTTAGGCCTAATCACTTGGCACTAATCACTTGGCTCTATTGCCACCTATGTTGGGTTTATCATCTAGGGTTTATCGATGCTAAGGAGAATTCTAAGTTGGGCGTAATCACTTGGCTCTATTGCCACCTATGGTTTAATGCAGCAAGAATGGCGGGGTAGTTGATCCTCCTTAACTAAGTACTAAGATACCCCAGCCCATGCAGTAGTCGCAAGTACCCCATATGCCCTATTTTTAGCAAAGTCATGCTAAAATTCACGGAAAATTTCAGCATGACCTTTGTTGAAAATAGGCCATATGGAGTACCCGAATTTGCCGGAACGGAAGTTAATCGACATTCCGGCAAACTCAAGGGCCTCTCGGGGTACCTACAAAATCATTGAGCAGGAAGCCCCCAACAGCACCCGAAGTATATGTAACAAAAAACAGGTGACAAAACTTGCACACCCATCTCCGCTTAACGAGGCAGGGAAACAGTGCCAGGACAGCAACCAAACACTGTCCAGGCACAGTTTAGGGAGGCTCCAAGCCAGACACGATTCAGTGTGGACACTATCCAAACAAACCCTAAATGACTAGGGATACTTGTAAAAACTTGGTTTAGCTCCTTTCACACATAGATAAGCAGTTGGGAAAAAGACACAATTTCCTGTAAGAACTTGAAAAAGAAACTATGCCATATGTACTTCAAGACTTCAAGTATATAGCCATAAAAAATAGTTCATGCATGTATGAGCCATGGATCGTGCTGTTTGCGAAAAGAGTAAACCCATAGGGGGCAACTTACCTGTTATTTCAGGCTAATTGTATTAAAATTTGAAGCAACTACAATGAGACATGTAAAAAAGGTGCTATCTCTCTCTTGTGCTATCTCTCTCTTGCAAAAAAGTGCAGTTCCTTTAAAGTTTCAAATTTGCACTTGCATTGCATTTAAACATGCCCATTGGGTGTGGGTGAACCATTCAGAACAATCAGCCATGGCAAGGTCACATTTCAGCACCAAAGTGGCTTGCACTTCTTTTTAGTTGAACTTTTTTCAATAGACAAACAACCAGATGCTCAGAACTTCTACTACTACCACTAGATCATTTTCCTCTAGAACAGAACCAAACATTTTTTAATATAAAAATACGCAGTTCAAAGATTTTGGCACAAGAAGTCCAGTTCTTGTCGTACCAATAGTGCTTGAAGATCGAAGTTGTAGTTGTGAGCACTTGCAGATTCTTCAGTAGTTAAGCCACGGTGAAATGAATCCTACAAAACTAAAGGCCATACTAAAAATCAAGCATGATTCTACTGCAGGATCCCTAGCAGGCTCGTAACGCAAAGCATTTCCAATCGCAGAAGAGGAGTACTGGGGGAAGGATGCGCGTACATTTGAGGGAGGCGGTGTACTGGGGGAAGCAGGAGGAGTCGGCGATCCGGGCCGTGCTGGGGTAGGGCCGGAGTTTAGGTGGAGCGGAGACCGGAGTTGAGGTGGAGCTCGACCAGATCCTCCAAGACGGCGTAGCGGACCTTGGCGCAACTCCTAGCCACGACAACGGAGCACGGGGCGGTCAGTGGCTGTGGTGACGCGTGGCGGCCGCGCTAGGGGAGGCGGGGGCGCGGAGGGTTCGGCCGGCTGGGCGCGCCGCGGCGGAGGGCCGGCAGCGGCGGCGGCAGGGGCAGCGCAAGACCACAGTGGCGGCGGCGTCGCCGACGGCGTGCAGGCGCGGTGGACGGAGGGGGCGGAGCAAGGGGGCAGCGGCGTAGGGTTGGGGTCGAGTGGGGGATCTGGCGAGGGAGGGAGGGAGGCCACAGTGCGAGGGGAATAGGTGGAGTGGGGGAGGGTTAGCAATGGCGCACCTCCCCCTAGTGCGCCATAAGTACGACGATTCTAATGGCGCACCTCCCCCTGGTGCGCCATTAGAATTTTGTTTTAATTACTAGCCCGACTGGTCAGGTTATATTCCACCTAACCCTATCTCCATCAGAACACGCTTACTAGCCCGATTGGTCAGCACGTAGCACACACACTAGGAGGTCTTGGGTTCGATTCCCAGGCTCCCCAATTTTTCTTTTTATGCATTTAAAATGCTGTTTGATATTTATTTGTGTTTAAATATGTTCAAACTTGTTTAAATCATGACAGTAATATTTTTTATAAAAACAGTAATAATTTTTTTAAAAATATCATCAAATTTTTTATTTGAAAATATTTATGAATATGAAAAAATATCATCAAATTTATTATTTGAATATATCATCAAATTTGTTATTTGAAAATATAATCAAATTTGTTTTTTTTGCAATTTTAGTTGCATTCATTTGTGATGGTGGAGCGAGCCGGGGAGGGTGCGGGGGAGAGGGTGCGGTGGGTCGTCGGCGACGGTGGAGTGGGGGAGGGTGCGGGCCGGGGGTTGGCGGCGGCGGCCGGTGGAGCGGGGGAGGGTGCGGTGGGTCGTCGTCAGCGGTGGAGTGGGGGAGGGTGCGGGAGGTCGGCGGCGGCGGCCGGTGGAGCGGGGGAGATGGTGCGGGGGGTTCTCGGCGGCGAGGGGGACCGGATCTGGCGAGGTAGGATAGCGATCGAGATGGAGGGGGATCGAGATCGAGTGTCCATGAAATTTAAAAACATTCATGAGTTCAAAAATTGCCCATGAAATACAATCGAGAAATGAAGGCTACGATTTAAATACAATCGATCTAAGCTAGCTATCTCTTCACAATCTTCTTGCCCTTCTTTTTCGCAAATGGAGTTCTTCTGTGGAACGGACGTCCTTTAGGTAGGGTGGTCCTGCTTCTTCTTGTGGTGTATGCTGCTACTTCATTGTCGTCGTCATGTTCGATCTTCGGGTCGCCGTACTTGTCGAAGTCTTGCTCATTGGCTACTCCATCCATTCTGATGATCTTCCTTTTGCCTCTCCTCACGACAACACGACTAGGCTTTGACGGGTCGGTAATGAAGAAGCATTGGTCCACTTGGGAAACCAGTACCCATGGCTCATTTTTCGCGGTGACGTTTGCGCCCGCGGTCTTGGATTTGGCTTCGGGTATAACCATGGTGGTGAAATACCGGTCTTCTTTTAGGACGCTCTTGGCCCATCTGACATGGAACATCGGGACCTTCTCTCCAGCGTAGCTCAGCTCCCAGATCTCCTCGATCCTTCCGTAGTATCTTTCCCTGTCGTTACCGGTGTAGGATTCCATCGTTACCCCAGAGTTCTGATAACCATCGCTCTTCATGTCCTTGTCCTCGGTGTAGAATGTGTAGCCGTTGATATCGTACGCCTCATAGGTCATCAGGTTGTGCTCGGCGCCCTGTGACAAGGCGAATATGAGTTGTTCTTCCGCGGAAAGTGAGTGTGTAGGTGTGGCTGTCCAAAATATCTAGCTGGTCCCAGGTTACTAATGGCGCACCACACAACAATGCGCCATTAGTAACCCAACATACTAATGGCGCACCTCCTTTGCTGGTGCTGGGCCTGCTCCTGGTGATTACCATGCGTCGCCTCTTGGAGCAACGCGGGGTCTCGGCGTGGAGGCGTAGGGACGCGATCTTGGCGCGCCGGTGCTGGGAGCGCGCGAGCACCTTCTTGTGGACGAGGGATCTCTTGGCAGCTCCCTTCTTGCCGCGCAGGTGCCGGACATGGAGGGTCTCGCCCTGGGGCTACGCGCCTTGGAGCCAGGCGCCTTCTTGGGGAGGAGGTGGCGGAGGCGCCTCCTGATCCTCGCCCCCTGCGCGGAATGGAGGGCGAGGCAGCGAGGGGGACGGCAAAGGAGAGCCCCCTGCGGCGCTGACGAGCTTGGTGATGCGGGCAAGCCAGTCCTCGTAGAGGTCGTTGACGGGGCGGCAGTGCAGGAGCTCTCTTGCCAGGAGCAGCGCGGCATGCGCGTCCGTGGGGGCACGACGGGCGTGGGACGACGAACCGGCTGGAGTCAGTGACGGGGTTGTGGTGCGGCCCTCCCGCCGCACCGAAGGATGCTTGGACGAGGCATGCTGCTCGTTCCCCGCCGGGCCGGTGGCGGCGTTGGCGGCAGGCAACGGGGAACGACGAGGGCGTCCGCCGACGGGTGCCGTCTGGGCGACGCAGGTGGCGAGAGCAGCCCGGCGCTCGGCGCGAGCCCGACGAGCGTCAGCCGTGGGCACGACGGAAGATCACACGCGAACAGCAGAAGAAAGATTCCGGCGCACCCCTACCTGGCGCGCCAAATGTCAGATTTCGGGTTCCGGCAGACCCTTAAGGTTCGAACTCTGGGGTGCACACGGAGATCTTTCCCCTACCGACTCGTGCTTCTATGGCTCGCAAGAAATCTAGGCTGGAAAGAAGAACACACAGAGGACAGGAGGATTATACTGGTTCGGGCCACCGATGTGGTGTAATACCCTACTCCAGTGTGTGGTGTGGTGGATTGCCTCAGGGGCTGCTGATGAACAATACAGGGGGAAGAACGGCCTCTCGAGAGGTGTTCTTGAGCTGGTGTGGTATGTTCTACTTGGTCTGGATCTCTCTCTCCCTTTCTCTTCTCTCTTCCTTTCTCTTTCTTTTTTTTCTTTTCCTTCTTCTCCTTTCTCTTTTCCTTCTCCTCTTTCTATGGTGGTTAGTCCTATTTATAGAGGCCCTGGTCCTCTTCCCAAAAAATGACCGGGAAGGGCGCCAACAATTGGCCAGTTTGAAGGGGAACATCTAGTACAAGTTATCCTGACCAAAGGTGGTCTTCGGCTACCGAAAGCACTGGTGATGACGTCGTCTTGGGCTCCGCGGTGACCTCTGTCCTGCCGCACTGCTGGTCTTGGTCTCGTTGCACCGGAATGGTAACCTTTGCCTGATGCCTTGGCCTGTGCTTGCTACCTTTGTACCGAAGGGGAAACAAGGACACTACGCAGGCCGGCGCCCGCCTGGCACCCGCCTAATCTCGATCGCCATGGCTTGCGTCACGGGCTCCTCGCGAGGCACCCCTGCCTTGATCTCTCCGCCTCCTCGTGAGCCTGCCTGATGAGGCTGCTCCTGAGGTAGCCTCCTGTCGTCCGCCCCGCAAGGCTTGGCCCCTTGCGAGGGTCTTGAGCTTGAGCTGATGAAGCTGGGCCACACTGGGCCCCCACTCGAGCCACGCCACGGGCCGCAGGCAGGCAAGTCTGGGGACCCCCATTCCCAGAACGCCGACAATATCCCCGACATTAGCCCCCAGTTTAATTTGGATTTATCCATGTTAAACTGATCCTTATTCCTTCTTCTAGAAAATTCGGGTCAACAGGCCAGCTTCATAATCAATATGATCTTCAGCCGGTTTAAGGATATAGAACTTGTCGGTTTATCATTGCCAAAATTGCTGGTTTATAAATATTGATGGCACTAGGTTATAATTGTAATTTAACATCAAGCTTGAAAATATACCTCTTATGTGCCTATCACTTGTAGCCCCCAAGTCTTAAGAAGGTAATGTAGTAACAGCTTAAGAATTGCTTCAATATGAATATCACAAGCTTGAAGAAATCCAGACTGTTCATCTCAATCACTAGTCAGAACTAAGTATTCCACATATGTAGCCCCCAAGCGCCGGGTTGTCATGCTCGCAGCAACCTGGGACTTGTAATTGCATGATCCTCATAAAAACTTCAACCAGTGTAGCCCCCAAGGGCCGGGTCATTATGCAAATAATGAGCAGGGACTTTGAAAATATGATCATGTAGATTTTAACAGCAACGTGTAGCCTCCAAGGGCCGGCTCAGTAAGATAATATTGAGCTGGGACTTTATATATACTTCATTGAAAATAACATCATATGATGTAACTCCCATCATGGGGCTTGAACCCACGTCCACAAGGTTAAGAGCTTTGTGCTTTACCAACTGAGCAGTAAACCTTTCAATATAATGGGTTAAAGCTTGTGTACCTTCAATTTTTGACAGGAGCAATTGGTAGCCCCCAAGGGCCGGCTCATTACAATGTGATGAGTCGGGTCTTCAATAAGGTGATGAAAAAATGACTTTGCATTAGCCCCCAAGTGCCATGGTGCATGCTAGTAGTGACATGGGACTTGCATATTTGATGTAATCTTGATTTGAATAATGTAGCCCCAAGTGCCGGGTCGTAAGCCTGTAGTGACTCGAGACTATTCCTTCCATTGTAGAATAACTCATATCCATTGATAAAATAACGGCCATTGCACTAAAGTGACTTTGAAAAAACCTCAATCATAACACTAGTTATTGATAACCAGAAAAATCCAGCCATGTTGGCTATTAAGGATTTGAATAATATACCCAATGATTTATAAGTGCATGATTCCAATAGCGCAATCCAAATATATACTGGCGACTTATAGTCGAAAGCCAGGCCGGGTTAATAAACAACGGATGTTATCTTATCTCATACTGGCGACTTGTAGTCGAAAACCAGGCCGGGTCAATAAACACCGAATTGTAGCTGATCGTATGCTGACAACTTATAGCTGAAAGCCAAGCCGGGTCGATAAACACCGGATTAGTATAATCTTCATCAAAAGAAACTGCCAAAAGAAAGATTTCAGAAGAAAACATGCAAAAAGGCGAGGCTTTTCATGGGCTGCCAGGCCACTGAGTTATCATTTTGCAAAGCCTTATAAGATGGACCTCACATTAACCAATCGTCATTTTAACTATGACAAGTTCAGGGTCTTTATAAGAATGACTTGTCAAACGTTCGACGGGTCGTATCAGGATTACCCGAGCGGAGTGGCTTACTTAAAAAGGCAGGATAACCCGGGGTTTTAGGTGAATACACCTGGCTTCCAAGCCTGGATTTTATAGCCTATTACAAGGCTATAGACTCTTTGTTCTTGTAGAAGCAAAGAACCCCCGAGCAATATTTTGAGCTGTGCTCAATGGGTTCCTATGTTTGAGTTGTGCTTTTGCAACACTCTCTTTGGCCCCTTTTGACTTTGGGTAACAAGCCCCCAAGTTTTTTTTTCTAAACATGGCGTATAAGCCGGATCAAAGGGTAACCATAGCTTAGCTCAATAAACCAGAAGCCCCGAAGTGATCTATTTCTGAGCTGTGCTCACCGGGTGCCTATGTTTGAGTTGTGCTATGCAACAAACGCTCTTTTGTCCCTTTAATTTTTCCTGAGAACTCGAACTTGCGAGAGATTATTCTTTTGAACCGGAAATTCTTAAACCGGATATTGAGAGCTTCAAAGCTTTGTGGGAGACAACTTTCCCTTGAGCTGGATTTTAAACCGGAATCCTTCTTTTTAAGCCGGAAATTTTCTGACAACCTTTAATTTTGCACCAATATGGTGGTTTAGGGTCCTGCATTAGATAACTTTGCAAGCCAGAGTAATTGATCTTTTAAAGAAAGCAATATATAATATAAAAATATGATGGATGGATTTCACCTGATATGTTAGGCCAGAAGTTATCCACCGCGGAGTTGACGATCACCATGGTGAAGTTGAAAATCAAACACGGGCGAGTCGGCCGCGGGAGCAGACAGATGAACCGGCCACGGCATTATAAGCTGGTGCGGACGGACGAGTCGACATCGGTGTTGTAAGCTGGCGCGGACGAGATAGTCGACCGCAATGTTAGAAACGGCACGGACGCGGGCGAATCGTCCGTGGGCGCGGACGATGAGTCAGTCGCGTGTGTTGATGTAGCAGGGGTGGTGACTTGCACACGTATCCGTCCAGCAGCACGACACGGACAAGTGCTAGTGTAAAATTAATGCTGACACGCACCCTTTTTGCGACACCTTTGTAAGAAATAATGGTCCTGTGAAAAAAAAATCATACACCAGAGTAATTGTTCTCAAACAATTTAATATGTGTTAATAAAATATATAGAAAAGATAGCACCTGGTGACTTGTTAGACAAATGCGGGCACCGACATTGGATGATATTGTCGAAGGAAAAGAGTTCTCAGATATACTGTTAACTTTGTCCGATCTTTTAAATCGCTGGACACATCTGACAACCTCATGGAGTAGTATTCTGCACCATGGTCTTCCCGTAGTCAAAATACAGACTAGCAGTTGGAGTACTAATACTGCATCTGATCTTTTTTCTTGGTGTTTATGCTCATCCCGCATACCAAGGAGGTGAGGGAACAGCAAAACTTAGATTGTCTTACTCCTAGATTGCTACGGAAGAGGCGTCGGGCAGTTGCAATAATCGGCTTAGAGCCACTGTATCCTTGTGCCCATGTTCTCCCCCACCTCTTTGCATGCACACATGTTCTCTGACCCGTCCCTCTCTCTGTGGATGTGCATGCGCCTGCATGCGTTTTTTCTCTTTTCTAGCATAGAGGGGCTTGCTGGTGGAGAAAAGACACTCAGATGGCCAGCGGAAGGTTCCCAGAGCGGAGGTGAAGGTGACTCAGGCCGGAGCGTCGACGGCTCTGCAGCAGTGGCTGTTGCGGAGGCGAACGCCGGGGTGCAATCCGGCGAGGCGAAGGCTGAGCCGCACGGCAAGTTAGCAGCGGAGCTCCCTCACGAGGCGGACCGGGGAGGCTTGATGTGGTCAGTTTCAGAGACGTCGGTTCAAAGTCCGGGGCGGGTTGGAAACCGGCAGTCAGGGTGGTTTATAGCGTTGGAGGCGGGAAGCTTGCGGAGGCGAGGCACAGCCGTGCCATGGAGGCAACCAAGGCAGGGCGAGGCACTTCCACGACGACAGCGGGGCGACAGAGGGGCACCGGGCAGAGCTACGGGGGGCAGCGCAGGAAGCGGCCGTGAGCAGTGACCCAGCCCGGGCGCGCGGAGGGAGTGCGCGGGCGGTTTATGGCGGCACCGGCGGTTTAAGACGATTCGAAGACGAGAGCCACGGCAGGAGCAGCGGGTCGATGCCGGCGGCTCAAGGCGCGAACGTTGACCCGGCTGGCGGCCCGAGATGCGGGGTCTTGCGCAGAGGGAGGCTGGTCGGGGCCAGCGACTCACGCGTCAGTGGTTTGCCATGGAATCGCAGGCCACAGTAGCGGAAGGCGACTCGCCGTAGACCGGCGGCTCAACTGTGGAAACGAATGGCTGTGGAAGCCGGGGCGACTCAAGGCCGCAGAGGAGTCAACGACGGCTCAGAGGCCAGCCAAGGCGGAGGTGGGGTGAACCCACAGCGGCGGTTTAGCAGAAAGCGGCGACTCCAGGAGGGGCGCCGACGACTCGGCAAAATGGTGACGGCGACTCACGGCGCCAGTGGTTTAAAAGCAGGGGCGTGACTCGGAGCAGACGGCCGCTCGACGCAAGCTGAAGTGACTCAGAACCACACTTGATCCGGTGGCGAGTCATGGCAATAGGGCCGGCCCCACCCGGAGGCGGAGGAGGCTGATCGGGGCCGTGGCCGCAGACGAGGACCAGCGACTCCGCGGAAACAACGGCTCGTGGCCCACCCCAGCAATAGCAACTTGAAACGGAGGCGAGGTGGAGCAGCTTGAAACGGCGAGATGAGGAGGCGCCAAGGCAACGCGAAACTAGCCATGCCCGTGGAAGCAGTAGTAAACCGGCGGACGGCTTAGCAAGTGGCTCGAACGGGAGACGAGGCGCGACGGCGACTCAGACAGAAGCTAAGCCGGAGCGGCTCAGAAGCAGGCGGTATAGCACAGGCGGCGTTCAGTTCATAACGAAGGTGCAGCAGCGGGTGATGCGCTGACGGCTGGCGAGGTGACCCATGGCCGTAGCGGTCCAGCAAGATGATGGAGGCTCTTCGCGGCTGTAGTGGCGGGTCGTGACTTGTGGCGTTGATGGTGAGAGAGGCCAATTGGAACAGCAGGCTCGTCGCCGCGGCGGCTCAGGAGTGCAGCGGCAGAGACGGCAAGGCCAAGGCCGGTAGTAGCGGCTCAACGGCGGTGCTGTTAACCCGAGTCTAACCCACATCTTAGTTAGCCTCCGGTCCGTAGTTGGTTTGACCGATCCATATCCGTGTCTTCCTCTGAACTCACAATAAGAATTTTTTTCATTGGGTTTGTCTGAAGTGGGCACACCAAACATCGGGGCTAGCAGTTTGCCCTTGGCACGTGGCCGCAGGCGTAAATCAACTTATGCACACACCTTGTACCGCGGCCATCACAGGTTGTACCATGGAATTTATACAGATTTTGGCGGTCAGTGACAGCCACAGTGACCCGCCAAGTCTTCTGATTTCTTGGAGACTGATCTTGAATCGTAACTGATGACGGGTGCTTCTTGATCCGGCCACCAAATATGCAGTAAAAAAATCCTGCTTGCTTCGGCACAGATCGTTCCTCCTCAGATTGATACGGATTTGTATGACGCTGCGTACAACAACTACCGCAAAACTTCTCTCGGCCTTGGCGACACGCAACTACAGCCGAAAAAACTGATCTCATATTCGGATTCGGCAGATCATGTTGCCTCGGCGACGCATAAAACACCAAACCCTCATGCTGCTAGCTTCAAAACCAACAAGTCTGATCGCAAACATTGGATGTTCCGGCTCCGCCGAAGACTATCCCATGCCGGCGGTTTATCACGGCGCATGTAGCAGATGTTGAACATGTAACCCTATAATCTTTTTCTCCATCTGCAAGCTGATGACATAGATCGTCTTCGTGCCGGCTTTTCTTCTTCCGGACAACAGCAAAAACACGGCAACTTGACGGATTAAACAGCCGGTGGCAGCGGCTCAACGGCAAACCCTAACTTCTGTGATGATACTCTTTCCAATGTTGGTTTTTCTCCCGGCCAATCGCGAGCTTGTAGATCCCAGAGAGAAATCCCTCCAAGAACTCAACACCACCGTGCGTGAGCCCCACGGTGGGCGCCAACTGTCGTGGAATTGTCACGGCAAATGTCGTAGTGTGAGGGCTTAGTCGTGAGGCCAACGCATCTATGTGGTAACTGGAGAGGGGTTGAGCGGAATCGAGAGACGCAACACAAGACAAGGGTTCAGACGGGCCCCGGGAAACATCATCCAGCAACAACCCTACAAGCTGCTTGTGGCTAGGTCTCATTATAATCACGAGGGAGTCACCGTAAACCGGCTCTCCTAGTTATGTCTAGCCTTAAGATTATCTTCCCCCCTTGGAGTGCCCTGCCCCTCCTTATATATGTTGAAGGGGTGGGTTACATGTAGAGTCAATCTCGGACTAAGACTTAAACTATTCTGACTTCTCTTCATGGGCTTCTTAACGTCTTGGGCTTCATAGCGTCTTGGACTTCATAACGTCTCGGGCTTCCTAACCCCAGGTGACTCTGTCTGTCGGGTTATGACTGTCAACTGGGTTATGACTGTCTGCCGGGTTATGACTGTTTGTCGGTTTATGATGGTCTGCCGGTTTATGATTGTCTACCGGGTTATGGTTGTCTGCCGGGTTATGATCTGACTTAACATCTGCCGGATTATCACCTGCCGGGTTATCATCTGACTTAACACCTGTCGGGTTATCATCTTACTTAACACCTACCGATTTACCATCTGACTTAACACCTACTGGTTTACCAGGTCCTAGCCGGGTTATAACTCCGGCCGGGTCATACCACTGGGTATATCCCCGACAGGTAACAAACCCCAAGTTGGATACTTTTGAGTATTTGGCTCAAAGTGCTACATTCTTGATAAGCATCATCGTTCTAAATTTGCTCCTAAATCTCATGAAGGTTTCCTAATTGGTTATGGCTCAAACTCTCACACTTACCGGGTCTACAACAATTTCACCCGAAAGGTTGAAGACATGGTAGATGTGAAGTCTGATAAATCTAACGGCTCACAAGTAGAGCAATTGCCAATTAATGTAGGAGACAAAGACCCTTCGGAAGCAATTCAAGACTTGTCTATCGGCAAGATTCGTCCAACGGAGGTGAAGGAGAGTACCTCTTCCATCCAAGTGGAAGCTTCCACCTCATGACAAGGTGAACCAAGAGTTGACTTGGAAGCATCCACGAGTGGGACACACCAAGACGAAGAATACAAGGATGTACACCAAGATGAACCTCATCAACCTCCTTCTCCACCATGACAAGAGAACGGTAACGTCAACAATGAAGAAGGCCAAGAAGAAGAAGAACAAGATGAAGAAGATGTTCCACCCTGGCCCAAGCAAAAGCTTCCACGAGTTCGACCAAGAGTCGCCAAAGACCATCCCGTCGAGCAAATCTACAATGATATCCAAACCGGGAGAATCACTCGCTCTAAAACTCGTTTGGCTAACTTTTGTGAACATTATTCATTCATCTCTAGCATTGAACCTATGAAGGTTGAAGAAGCATTGGAAGATCCGGATTGGATAAATGCCATGCATGAAGAGCTACACAACTTTGAGAGAAATCAAGTGTGGACATTGGTCGAGAAGCCCGACAACAACCACAACATCATCGATACCAAATGGGTGTTTCGCAACAAGCAAGATGAAGATGGTCAAGTCGTCCGCAACAAAGCTCGTCCAGTCGCCCAAGGCTACACTCAAGTCAAAGGTACAGACTACGGTGAGACATATGCCCCCGTTGCTAGAATTGAGTTCATCCGGATCTTACTTGCCTATGCTAATCACCATGATATCACTTTATACCAAATGGACATTAAAAGTGCTTTTCTAAATGGTGAAATTGAGGAGGAAGTTTATGTTAAACAACCTCCCGGCTTTGTCAATCCTAAGAAACCCGATCATGTTTACAAACTTCACAAAGCCCTTTATGGTCTTAAACAAGCTCCTAGGGCGTGGTATAAATGCTTGACCAAGTTCCTTATTGAAAAAGGCTTTGAAATAGGAAAAATAGATTCTACTCTTTTTACTAAAAAGGTTAATGGTGAGTTATTTGTATGCCAAATTTATGTTGATGATATCATATTTGGCTCAACTAACCCTCATTTTAGTGAGAAGTTTGGAAAGCTAATGTCGGAGAAGTTTGAGATGTCTATGATGAGTGAACTCAAGTTCTTTCTTAGTTTGCAAATCAAGCAAACTAAGGAAGGCACCTTTGTCTCTCAAACAAAGTATACCAAGGACTTATTCAAGAAGTTCAACATGCAAGAAAGCAAAGGTATGAAAACTCCCATGCCTACTAGTGGACATCTTGACTTGACTAAGGATGGTGAACCAGTTGATCAAAAAGTTTACCAATCTATGATCGGTTCATTGTTATATCTATGTGCCTCTCGTCCCGATATTATGCTAAGTGTGTGCATGTGTGCACGATATCAAGCGGCCCCCAAAGAATGTCATCTTAAGGCTGTGAAAAGGAAAGTGAGATACTTAATACATACACCAAATTTTGGCATTTGGTATCCTAAGAGGTCGTCTTTTGATCTTGTTGGCTATTCCGACTCGGACTATGCCGGCGACAAGGTTGATAGGAAGTCCACTTCGGGTACTTGTCAATTTCTTGGTAAATCTCTTGTGTCTTGGTCTTCCAAGAAACAAAACTCGGTATCCTTATCCACCGCTGAAGCGGAATACATTGCCGCCGGTTCATGTTGTGCTCAATTACTTTGGATGACCCAAACTCTTAAATATTATGGGATCAATGTGAAACATGTTCCATTGCTTCGTGACAATGAGAGTCCTTTAAGATTGCTCACAATCCCATGCAACATTCTCAAACTAAGCATATTGAAGTTTGTCATCATTTCATTCGAGATCATGTTGCTAAAGGGGACATTGATCTTAAGCATGTTCGTACTGATAAGCAATTGGCGAATATATTCACCAAACCGCTTGATGAGAAAGTCTTTTGCCGTTTGAGAGGTGAATTGAACATCATTGATGCTTCAAACTTGCAGTAGGAAATCCATTTGGATATATGCAAGGCATGAATCTATCACAAATCCTTGATAGTTCTCTTATGATGATATTCATATGTCTTGGATATATTTGCACCCTTGCATGTTATCTAACCCTTGTAGGAACTTCGATGAATCTAAATCTATGAGATCGCAACCCACTCACATCTTGAGAGATCTCTACATCACCAAGTCTCTACAATGCGGTGGTTGATGACAAGGAAGCACGGAACCCTTCAACATATCCTTTGACAAATTATATGTATCAAATTTCATGATTGTCATTTTGGATGCACAAGTGCTCTTCCTTGCAAAACTAACCCATGTAGGTAGATGAACTCAACTACAAGTGGTGCTCCCAACAATTCTTGTGCTACATCAACCTTGAGCACCCCACGCAAGTTCAACTACATGATCAAGATCCACCCAAGGTATGTCATTCCATCTTAGAGAAGCTTTACCTCAAGACATAGGTCAAAGCAACTCAACAAGATGTGAATACATCAAATGCTTAAACGAAAAATGGTAACCCCATTTTGAGCTTAAATGATGAGTATGACTTACGATCAAGTGTTCTTACTTGACACCTCAGTCAATATACTCTAACATAGGTGACTTTTTCACCGCCCAATTCTAGATGAAGTTCTCTAGTGTATTGCAAACTTCATCTAGATTTTATTTTATTTGTTTTTTCTGCATTCTCTGCATCCAATTCCTTGCAAATCCATGTGAGTTCTTTCTTGTATAGTGAGCTGAGGTGACAAGTGTTTTCTCTGTGATAAACTCGGTCACACCAGTTTGTTGTTTTCGGTCCAACCGAACTCTTTCGGTGCAACCAGAACACACCACTCGGTGCAACCGATTTCACTACAGGAAAGACAACTTGCCACTTGTTCCTGCATTCTCTTTGCTCCAGCTCCACTCAATGATTCTTGTCCTCTACCAGCATCACATTCGACTTGCTGCTTTGCTTTGTGACTCAAGGACCAAACCCATTTGTAACAAACATCCAGAAGAGCCCTTCTTGGAAATTGATGTCAAAGGGGGAGAGAGATCACATCAAAGCTTAATCATTTCTATAGGGGGAGAGAGAATACTCAGGGGGGAGAGAGTTCTTCAATGAGAAAGAAGTATCACATCAAAGACCACGGATGCTTGGTGTTCAAGAGGAGAGAAGTTACATGTCTTTAAGAGGGGAAAGACATGTTCATATTTGATTGCTTGCATTTGCTCTTTTTTGTTGCTCTGATTTTCTGTGCCCTATCTTCTCCCAGTATCCCAAGCAAGATTCAGGGGGAGCAAGACATCTAAGGGAAGGAAATACTTGAATTCATTGCATATCTTTACCTTTGGGGACATGTCTATATCCAATAGAGTACTCAGTACTCACTCTCTACATGTCATCCCAGTCTTGGTACTCTTGTGGTTTCTTTGTTTACTCTGGCTAGTAGATGTATCTGTGTTATCTAACCTTGTTTACTCAGGTTCATTCCTCCTAAGCCAACTCAAGACCACAAGGTAAGTATATGCATCACACTCATGTGCATGAGGACTTCTTGCTGATGTACATATTGTTTGCAAGAAAGACTCATGAGCATGTAGGTACATTTCCTATATTTACATCTTTTGCTCTGATGCATATAGCCAAGATACATGTAACACATTGCTTACTCTGTCATGCTATGCATTCACATGTACTTATATTCCATATTTACATGATTGCATACATATAAGGGGAGCCTATGCATGTTACATGTCTTTCCAAAACTTTACTTGTTATTCTCTATATATTTATCTAAAGCTTTGATGTATGCTGTCATCAATTACCAAAAATGGGGAGATTCAAAGCACAAGTGCTCCCCGGGTGATTTTGGTAATTAATGTCAACATATCTCTTGTTGGACTAATACTTTCATCTAGCATATTTCAGATAAGTCCAACAGTGGAGTGGCATGGACTAGAGGACGTGGGACCCCTTCAAGATGATGAAGACAAATAATTGGCTCAAGCTCAAAGCTCAGGACTCTAAATTTTTCACTTTAGTGATCCAAGATCACATTGAGTCCATAGGAAAAGCCAATACTATTAAGAGGGGCTGAGGTGTTGCTTAATGAGGTTCTTGCTCAAAGTGCTTAGTGATATGCTCCACAACCCTCAACCACTTTCGCATATCCAAATATATCCCAAACCAAAAGTCAAACTCGGCCCCACCGATTTGATCTATACGGCGCCACCGAGTTCTCTTAACATAGCCACTGCCAGAAACCGTAATCAATTCGGTCTCACCGATGGGATCTCGGTCTCACCGAGATGGGTTTGCAAACTCTCTGTTACCTATTGCCTTAATTTCGGTCTCAACGAAACATGACATCGGTCCCACCGAGTTTGCTTGGCCAACTCTTTGTTTAGCTTATTACCAAAATCGGTCCCACCGAATTTGTGTAATCGGTCCAACCGAGATGAGGCTTTACCCTAATCCTAGCACATCGGTCCCACTGAGTTGATCATGTCGGTCCCACCGAAAACCCTAATGGTCACATTATGAACTAAATCGGTCTGACCGAGTTGTATGATTCGGTCACACCGAGTTTGGTGATTTATGTGTAATAGTTTGATTTTGTGTGGAGGCTATATGTACCCCTCCACCCACTCTTCATTCGTAGAGAGAGCCATCAGAGCATGCCTACACTTCCAACATACATTTTCTGAGAGAGAACCACCTACACTTGTGTTGAGGTCAAGATACTTCATTCCAACCACATAAATCTTGATCTCTAGCTTTCCCTAAGTTGCTTTCCACTCAAATCATCTTTCCACCAAATCTTATCCTATGAGAGAGAGTTGAGTGTTGGGGAGACTATCTCTTGAAGCACAAGAGCAAGGAGTTCATCATCAACACACCATTTGTTACCTCTTAGAGAGTGGTGTCTCCTAGATTGGTTAGGTGTCACTTGGGAGCCTCCGTCAAGATTGTGAAGTTGAACCAAGGAGTTTGTACGGGTAAGGAGATCGCCTACTTCGTGAAGATCTACCCTAGTGAGGCAAGTCCTTCGTGGGCGATGGCCATGGTGGAATAGACAAGTTTGCTTCTTCGTGGACCCTTCGTGGGTGGAGCCCTCCGTGGACTCACGCAACCGTTACCCTTCGTGGGTTGAAGTCTCCATCAACATGGATGTACGATAGCACCACCTATCGGAACCACGCCAAAAATCTCCGTGTCTCCAATTGCGTTTGCACACTCCAATCCCATCCCTTTACATTCTTGCAACTTGCATGATTTACTTTCCGCTGCTCATATACTCTTGTCATGCTTGCTTGATATGTATTGTGAATGTTCAAATTTGTGCCAAAACTCCACTTCAACTTAACGAAATTAAAAACTGCAACTTTTCTTGCTAAGAGTCTATTCACCCCCCTCTAGACACCTCTTCTCGATCCTACACGACGACTGATACGTCTCCAACGTATCTATGATTTTTGATTGTTCCATGCTATTATATTATCTATTTTGGATGTTTATGGGCTTTATTATACACTTCTATATTATTTTTGGGACTAACCTATTAACCCAGAGCCCAGTGCCAGTTTCTGTTTTTCCCATGTTCCAGTGTTTCGCAGAAAAGGAATATCAAACGGAGTCCAAACGGAATGAAACCTTCGGGAGCGTGATTTTTGGAACGAACGTGATCCAGGAGACTTGGAGTTGAAGTCAAGGAAGCTTCGAGGTGGCCATGAGGCAGGGAGGCGCGCTTGCCCCCTGGGCGCGCCCCCACCCTCGTGGGCTCCTCGTGGCTCCCCTGACTGACTTCTTTCGCATATATATGTCCATATACCCTAAAAACATCGATGAACAGAATAGGTTGGGAGTTCCGCCGCCAGAAGCCTCCGTAGCCACCGAAAACCAATCTAGACCCGTTCCGGCACCCTGCCAGAGGGGGGAATCCCTCTCCGGTGGCCATCTTCATCATCCCGGCGCTCTCCATGATGAGGAGGGAGTAGTTCTCCCTCGGGGCTGAGGGTTTGTACCAGTAGCTATGTGTTTGATCTCTCTCTCTCTCTCTCGTGTTCTTGAGGTGACATGATCTTGATGTATCGCGATCTTTGCTATTATAGTTGAACCTTTGATGTTTCTCCCCCTCTACTCTCTTGTAATGGATTGAGTTTTCCCTTGAAGTTATCTTATCGGATTTAGTTTTTAAGGATTTGAGAACACTCGATGTATGTCTTGCATGTGCTTATCTGTGGTGACAATGGGATATCACGTGATCCACTTGGTGTATGTTTTGGTGATCAACTTGCGAGTTCCATGACCTCGTGAACTTATGCATAGGGGTTGGCACACGTTTTCGTCTTGACTCTCGGTAGAAACTTTGGGGCACTCTTTGAAGTTCTTTGTGTTGGTTGACTAGATGAATCTGAGATTGTGTGATGCATATTGTATAATAATACCCACGGATACTTGAGGTGACATTGGAGTATCTAGGTGACATTAGGGTTTTGGTTGATTTGTGTCTTAAGGTATTATTCTAGTACGAACTCTATGATAGATCGAACGGAAAGAATAGCTTCATGTTATTTTACTACGGACTCTTGAATAGATCGATCAGAAAGGATAACTTTGAGGTGGTGTCGTACCCTACCATAATCTCTTCGTTTGTTCTCCGCTATTAGTGACTTTGGAGTGACTCTTTGTTGCATGTTGAGGGATAGTTATATGATCCAATTATGTTATTATTGTTGAGAGAACTTGCACTAGTGAATGTATGAACCGTAGGCCTTGTTTCAACGCATTGCAATACTGTTTGTGCTCACTTTTACCATTAGTTACCTTGCTGTTTTTATATTTTCAGATTACAAAAACCTTTATCTACCATCGATATTGCACTTGTATCACCATCTCTTCGCCGAACTAGTGCACCTATACAATTTACCATTGTATTGGGTGTGTTGGGGACACAAGAGACTCTTTGTTATTTGGTTGCAGGGTTGTTTGAGAGAGACCATCTTCATCATACGCCTCCCACAGATTGATAAACCTTAGGTCATCCACTTGAGGGAAATTTGCTACTGTCCTACAAACCTCTGCACTTGGAGGCCCAACAACATCTACAAGAAGAAGGTTGTGTAGTAGACATCAAGCTCTTTTCTGGCGCCGTTGCCGGGGAGGTTAGTGCTTGAAGGTATATATTTAGATCTTGCAATTGAATCTTTTTGTTTCTTGTTTTAGCACTAGTTTAGTTTATAAAAGAAAACTATAAAAAACTGGAATTGAGTTTGCCTCATACGCTTCATCTTTTTAATATCTTTCGTGAGAATGATGGAAAGGAAAATTGTGCTCAAGTGCTAGAAGAAGAAGTCTATAGAATGTTTGGCACTAAACCTTTGAATGATGAGCATGATTGCAATGTTATTAGTATGAACTCTTTGAATATCCATAGTACTAATGATGATTGCACTAGTTATGATGAAAATATCTCTTATAAGCATGTCGATTTTTGTGGAGTGCATAGAGTTTGCAAGTACATACCAAACAGGGAAGATAGATTTTGCAAGAGGCATAAGTATTTGGAAACTAAATGGTTGCAAGAGAGGCTAGATGTTAGTGCTGAAAATTTAAAATATCTTAGCCATACTTGTGAACTTTGCAATGAACATGGTCATTTAAATATCAAATGCAAATTGTTTCATGATCGAATCATGTCCAAAAATTGTGATGATTTGATTTCCCTTGCACATCATAATGAACTTAGTTTGATTTTGGGTTATGAAGAAATGAAACATCAAACTAAGCATATTCCAGAATATAACCTTGAGAAATTCCTTGATATTGACCTAAAGAAATTTATATGTATTGTGCGGTGAATTGCATTGAAAATCCTTATATTGCCAATGACATAAAGAAAATAAAACAAATAGAAGATGAAGAGAATACTAACTAAAGGGAAGAGACTTCCCAATATTCTCCTATTATTTCTTATGATGAATCAGGTAACAGGGAGGAGCCTTCTATTCAACCAATCTCATTAATAAGGAGCTCCAAAAAGAGGATTGAACCCACACATGATGTGAAGAAGAAAAAGGAAAGACGGAGAAGTAAAGGTAGAAAGGTATTTCTCCCAAATGATGTTGCTCCTATTTCTCATTGTGATGATGATAATTGCTATACTATTGGTGCTATCCTTACTATTAATGATGAGAGTGATTATGCTTATGATATTAAAAGGCCCAAGCTTGGGTATGCTATGTTTGATGAAGATGATGTTTTTGAGAATATATTTGCTGCAATTAATGTTGGCCCCAAGCTTGGGGATGCTACGTTTAATGAAGATGATATTTTTAGCCTCCCAAGTTTTGATATGCAAATTTGTTATGATGAGAGCATGCCTCATTCTTATGATGATTATATTGATGAAAGTGGATTCGGAGAGGTCATGACTTTATTTAGTAATGATTCAACTATCTTGGAAGAGGTTTCATTCGATTATGATGAGAACAAAGTTGCTACCTATGATGATTATTGTGATGATACTTATGCTATAAAAAGTTGTGATGATTATATTTATAAACTTCTCATGATTATGATTACCCTTTTTCTGAACATTACTCTTTTAATATGGAAACAATTTATAGTATTCGAGTCTCTTATGATACTCCCACTATTCCGAATGAGAAGAATTTTGCTTATGTGGAGAGTAGTAAATTTTCTATGCTTGTAGATCATGAAAGCAATGCTTTATGTGATGGTTATATTGTTGAATTCATTCATGAAGGTACTGAAAATTATTATGAGGGAGGAATATATGCTTGTAGGAATTGCAGTAATATCAAGTTTCATCTCTATGTGCTTAAAGTTTTGAAGTTATGCTTGTTTTGCCTTCCTATGCTAATTGATTATTGTTCCGATAAGTTGTTTTCTCAAAAAATCCCTATGCATATGAAGTGGGTTAGACTTAAATGTGCTAGTCATATTCTTCATGATGCTCTCTTTATATTTCAATTCTTATCTTTTATGTGAGCATCATTGAAATCATCATGCCTAGCTAAGGGCATTAAACGGTAGCGCTTGTTGGGAGGCAACCCAATTTTATTTTTGTTCCTTGCTTTTTGTTCCTGTTTAGTAATAAATAATTCATATAGCCTCTATTTATATGTGGTTTTATGCTTTTAATTAGTGTTCATGCCAAGTAGAACCGTTGGGAAGACTTGGGGAAAGTCTTGTTGATCTTGCTGTAAAAAGCAGAAAATTTAGCTCTCACGAGAATTGCTGCCATTTTTATTGGAGAGTGCTATTTAGTTAATTATTTTTGCATATGATTAATAGATAATTTCCTCACGTCCAGCAATTTATTTTAGAATATTTGGGGTTCCAGAAGTTTGCGTTAGTTACAGATTACTACAGACTGTTCTGTTTTTGACAGATTCTGTTTTTCATGTGTTGTTTACTTATTTTGATGAATCTATGGCTAGTAAAATAGTTTATAAACCATAGAGAAGTTGGAATACGGTAGGTTTAACACCAATCTAAATAAAGAATGATTTCATTACAGTACCTTGAAGTGGTGTTTTGTTTTCTTTCGCTAATGGAGCTTACGAGTTTTCTGTTAAGTTTTGTGTTGTGAAGTTTTCAAGTTTTGGGTAAAGATTCGATGGACTATGGAATAAGGTGTCACACCCTAGTTAGTTCATGCATTAGAGTGTCGCATCATGTCTACTTTTACAGAAACTTGAAATGGGGATGACAGAACCCCCAGCAACCCCCCTGGAAACAACTAGGGTTTACTAAAATTATTTTCAATGAACCCAAAATGTTCATCATTTCTGGATTGGGTTAAAACCCCTGGCAAAAATGGTGCACTCTTTTCTAGGACATTCTGGATTCTTTGAATTAAATCATAAGTATTTGAATTTGGGCATTTAAATGCTATAAAATATTTTAAATGCCCAAATAATTCTAGAGTTAAGTGAGGGCTGTTAGGAATAATCCCAACAGAGCCCACAATTATTTTCAGGATTTTATTAAGTGCCTAAGTATTTTTAATAAAGCCCTAAAGTTAGAGAAAAATAGAAAAAGAAACAAACAGGAAAAGAGAGAAACAGAAAGCTTACCTAGCGGCCACCCAGCAGGCCCACCTGCCGGCCCAGCCCAGCCAACGCTCCAGCGAGCTGCTTGGCTTGGCCAGGCAGGCAAGCAGCTGCTCGACGGCGAGCACAGCATGCGCGCCACGCATCTGCCCGCCGCCTCGCCGCTCCCCTCGTCGAGCTGTCGACGTGGGACGACCCCCCTCTCTCTCCCCGACCTCGCAGACATTCGCTCTTCCCTCTGGTTCCTCTCTCTCGCCCTCCCCGACGTCGCCCGAGACGTCACCGTCGCCGCCGCTCGCCGCAGCCACGTCCAACGCCGTCCCCACACCCTCTCACCGTGTCCGGACGGTTCGCCGTCGTCGACTACGTCGAATAGCCAAGCCGCACGACGCCGGAGCCCCTGCATCATCCCCGCCGCCGTCGTCTTCAACCTCGGGCCGCCGATATCCCCGTCGTCGTTCCGACCACACCGAGCCTTCCCTGAGCACGCTGACCTTCTCTGCGGCTTCCCAGTGAGCTACTGCTCCTCCCCCTTCTCTCCGCTTCGTCGCTAGAGGTCTGTAGCCGTCGTGCCTTCTCTGTCCGAACGCACCGCCGCCTAACCACGTCGCCGGCGATGCTCCGGTGACCTTTTGGTCACGGGCTTGTGCCCGTCACACTCACTTCATCGCGTAGATGTTGTAGGTGCAAGCGCCACGCTGCCTAGGCCACTGCAGCCATGCGCATGAGCTGACCCGAGCTTCGGCCTCCGCCAAGCTCGTCGCCGGAGATGCTCTGGACACTCCCCGACCAAGCCATCACCACGGCTGGATGAGGGTGAGCACCAGTTGCCCGTAACTGCTCTCCGCGCAGCAAATGATACCCTATGGGAAAATCCCGCAGCGCGCCGCCACGTCTGGCCTCGCCGGCGGCTAAACGCCGGCAGGCTTTGACCCGCTGACCGGCGAGTTGACCACGCCTGACCCATGTGGGCCCAGGTTGACTCCCCCCCTGAGCCTATGACAGGTAGGGCCGGCCTGTTAATTAGTTTAGGATTAGTGCTAACTAATTATAATTAGTTTAGGTCATTGACATGTGGGCCCACGCCCCACTGACAGTTAGTTAGTATTAACTTAATCCTGTTAGTTAGCTGAGACACTGACAGACGGGGCCCAGCAGTCAGGTTTGACTGGCCCTGGCGCCTTTGACTCGCTGATGTCACAGTGACGCAGTGCTAACGCAATTATTCATTTTCTAGATTTATTTTTATATAGGAAATTCCAGAAAATAGCCAAAACTTCTAAAAATCATAGAAAATCAACCATAGCTCCAAATCAAACAAATTATATATGAAAAATGATCAGAAAAATTCAATATATCCATCTGTAATGGTGTCATGCATGACAAACCAATTTAACCTTGCTGTTTAGGTGAAATAAGCTAACACACTTATTATGCATAAGAACTTTAACTTCCAATTGAATCTTTGGTTCAAATGGACCCATTTCAACTTGTTTCACATTGCATTAGGCAGGACACATCTTTTTGCCATGTCATAGCATGCATCATATTACTACATATTGTCATGTGTTGATTATGTTTTGTGTGTCCTTCGTGGTAGGTTCTTCCTCCGAGGATATCTCCGAGTATCCAACTGAAGGGCAGTACCCTACTACCACTCCATCAGGTAAGCAGCCCCATTGATCATATCGATACAATCCCATGTTCTCGCCTCCGCTCTCATTTACTGCATTAAGACAACAACATTTCAAACTGCTGTGTGCTGCGGTAGTTGAACCCTTATCCTCTGCATGACCTGTCATTGCCATAGTAACTAGATGAAACCCACTAGCATGTGTAGTAGTTTATTGAGCCATGCTTGTGTTTCCTACCCTGCTATGCCTGCTATGCTTAGAGTTTTGTCAGGTCTGGTTCATCTGGGTGACGGGCTAGAGTGAAATGATTATGTAGGTAATGTGAGTGATGTGTTGAACATGATTTGGTAAAGGTATTGATGAGAGGCCATGTAGGAGTACATGGTGGGTTGTTTCATTGAGGCCATCCCTAAGAACTGAGATCTGTATGTGTGATTTTAAGAATCAGCTACTACCATGCATTGGGATCGTTAATTGACCCTCTCGCTTTCTTAATCACCCTAGTACTTTGTCCAGGAGTTGCAAATAGTTTCTGTTGTTTGTAGGTTATGTGTTGGCGGCCGTGCATAGCGCTGACCCTAGGGGTGGACTATGATGCGGTAGATACACCGTGGCACGGTGTACCGAGTCGCCCGTTTGGTGTCTCGGGAACCCTGTTCACATCGTTCGGGGCCGTATGTGGAAACCTCGGCCAGACTCCCTGCGGATGGAACCTGGATAGGCGATAACCCTGGACTAGAGACTTGAGTGTTTAGGTAGGCCATGGCCGACACCCTCGTTAGGCTTCCGCTTGAAGGTTGTCGAGTACATGTCGTGTAAATGATGGTAAGTGGTGAGAGTGTGTATGAAGGAGTACATCCCTGCAGGGTTAACATCATCTATTCGAATAGTCGCGTCCGCGATAAAGGACTACTTGGTTGCCTATACAGTTCATAGACAAGTTAATGGTTACTACTAAAAGACTCAAGATAAGTGTGAGTACCGAGGATGGCTCTCTCGTAGGATGACGAGGGAGGATCCCCGGTGGAGTATTGTGTTGGTGATTAGTGGACTCGTGTGCGAAAACTATTTTACTAGTGGTGTCCCGTAGGATAGCTTAGCCAAGAGTCAAAGCTGGCTTGCTGCAATAACTCCACCACCTTCTTGAGAATGAGCATGTAATAGTAGGTTCTGATGTAAGACTTGCTGAGTACCTTTGTACTCATGTTTGTTTAATTACTGTTTTCAGACGACAACACCGCCCCCTCCGATGGGTTTTATGTAGATCTTGACATCAATGAGTGACTTGCCACCCAGGTGGTGATCCTGGCCATGGAGGGCCCTATGTAGATAGACAGGCTTCGAGAAGCCTTCTTTCTTTCTAGTGTCTGTACTCAGACTATTTGCTTCCGCATGTGCTTGTATGCTTGTATGACTTGAGTGTCGGGTCATGTGACCCCTACCTGTATGAACATGTTATGTATGGCTCTCTGGAACCTTTAAATAAAGTACTTGAGTTGTAGAGTTTTGTTGTGATGCCATGTTGTATTTGCACATATCGAGCATGTTGTGTGTATGATTAAAATGCTTGGTATGTGTGGGATCCGACAATCTAGTTGTTTATCCTTGGCAGCCTTTCTTATGGGGAAATGTAGTCTAGTGTTCCTCGAGCCATAGTAGTCCTCTACAGCCCGGTTCACCGGAGTCCTGCTAGCCCAGCACTACTGCTCAGGACACTTGACTGGCCGGCATGTGTTTCACTTCGTTCCTATGTCTGTCCCTTCGGGGAAATGTCACGCGGTGACACCCGGAGTCCTGCCTAGCCTGCTACAGCCCGGGTTCCCCGGAGTCCTGTTAGCCCAGTGCTACAACCCGGATTCACTCGCTGATGACCAACATGCTTGATGTGAATCATGTATGGCTGTCTCCATAGGTTTGTGCCGCTTTGGGTTCTCGACTAGCCATGTCGGCCCGGGTTCTCTGTCATATGGATGCTAGCAACACTATGATATACGTGAGCCAAAAGGCGTAAACGGTCCCGGGCCATGGCAAGGCGACACCCGTGGGGATACCGTGCGTGAGGCTGCAATGTGATATGAGGTGTTACCGGCTAGATAGATGTGACTTGGAATCGGGGTCCTGACAGCGTTGGCATTAGAGCTGGACTGCTTGTAGGTTCGTTGAGCCAAACTGGTCGATGTCGAGTCTAGAAATGCTTTAGTTATATGTAGGGGAATTGATTGTAGGAGGGAACGTAAGGCTCTTTTTACCCCTTTACCTTATGCTCTCTGATCTGAGTCATTCTCTTCTCATTCAACGTGGGTTAAGGACTAGGCTCTCTTCTTCTGTCAGGTTCACGTGTTACTAATCCGTAGTAACTTATAGGATTGTTGGTTACCAGCCTCAGTTCAGTTTGTACCACTTTGAGTATGTTGCCAGTTGAATCAGAACCTTTATATGATGTTGTTGAGTGGTGTTGCAAACTGTTGTGGATGTCTCAAATCTTTTTCTGAGCATTTATAGTTGTTATGTTGTCCAATTTTCCCTAGAAATTCTAAAGTATTTGCATTGTGGTTGTGCTTTCAGATGGCCACTCGTGCTCAAAACCAAGTGGTTCGCCTGACCCGGTGCCTCGATGTGCCCGGTCATACTGCTATGTTAGTCCAAGTAATGATCGAGACGGGTTACCGTTGGTATCCCGAATACACTGTCGAAGAGCAATTCCGAGACTTTAATCAAAGCGAATATTTCTGCACCGTCAAGATATTTCCTTCTTATCCTGGATCTACCAAGCCCCTCCGCTGTTTCTATGGACTCGGGGTTACTGTTGAGATGGCTGTGCAGGATGCTGCCTATTCCATGATGACCATCATGCAAGTCCGGACTGGCCTGCTTCGGAACACCGACTTCCGTTATATGCCAGCTTCACTCCCGGGAGCGCAAGGGTATCTCCAGGCTATCTATGCTGACTCCACACATGAAGACTCACTAACTCGCACCACTGCCGAGATGCTCGAGGATAAGGACCGAGAGAATCAGGCCTTGAGACTGGAGCTTTTCAACACCCGTGTTGATCATTGGGCCACTTTGACTCGGTTTGCACCTGCTGTGCAAGCTAGATGTATGGATACGAGGGATCTGTATCCTGTGAGATCTGCTCTGCCAGACATGGTGGATTGGCGTGATGTGGGAGGCATCACCCCACCCCATGGTCCCCGCAGGCCACCGTTTGTTGGTCCAAGACCTCATCCTAGCCCCTTTGGTCCACAAGCTCCTGAGGACCGCCTGTTCCCGGATGATCATGTTGAACTTCCAGGCTATGGAGGTGACTTCTATGAGGAATACTACAGAGCTGTCTGAGTTAGTAGTAGTATCACTAGTATTGTAATAGTTGTATCTCCACTGTCCTGCGTGACTTGTGGAATATGACTTAGTGTGTAATCAATTCCGGAGGTGTAGACAAATAATGTATAGGAGCTTGGAATGCCTCCGATGAGATGTAACGTCTTTCATCATAGTTGTATTGTAGCCTGGGCTTGTACTAAACTATGTATGGTGTGTATGACCGTTGGTATATATATGGCAGTTCTATATTACCATGTCATACGGATGAACATCTCTGCGTTTCGTGTTATCCATTATATTCTGCACTTCCTTGCTAAGTTGTGCCATCCTTATCTAAACCGTTGTCTTGTTTTCTCCTAGGATGGTCAACACCCGCAGCAACCCTGCTGCCCCGGAGCAGGGGGGAAGCCAGTGCAGTTAGGGGTGAAAATCTGCCTCACCCGCCTTCTCTGGAAGAAGTGATGCTGGAGGCGGAAAGAAACAAGCGTGAGACTAACCGCTTGCTGGAGCGGATTGAGCAGAACATTGCACGCCATCAGCGAAATGACTTGGTGTCAATCAATGACTTCATCAAGTTGTACCCACCAAAGTTTAACCATTCCGTCGAGCCCCTCGACGCGGATGACTGGCTTCGCAGCATCACCCACAAGCTACGTTCTGCCAACGTAGCCGAAGCTGATAAGGTTACTTATGCTGCCTATCACCTCGAAGGCCCTCCTAGTCTTTGGTGGGAAAATTTTGAAGCTATGCGCCCGGTCGGCCAAATCACTACTTGGGCTGAATTCAGTGAGGCTTTCCGTGAGCATCACATCCCGGAAGATCTCATAGATCGCAAGAGGGAAGAGTTCTACAATTTCACCCAAGGAAGACTGACTGTGGATGCATATAGTCGTGAATTTGGGAATCTGGCACGATATGCTCCTGAAGAAGTATCTACCGACGCTAAGAAGCAGGCAAGGTTCCGTAAGGGACTTAGCCCTGAGCTTCGCCGTGATCTTCATCTGCACGAGTCCACCTCCTTTCAGAAGTTGGTCAATAAAGCCATCAGTGCTGAGACAGGCCAGTCTGACTATGACGCTTCACGCAAGCACTCCCGTGATTTTGGCACTTCATCCGGCTCTATATCTCAGAAGCGCCGGGTGTGGATTCCAAGCACGGCACTGCCACCCAGGTTCATTCCGAGGCCATCCTTTGAGGCGCCTCGTCCCAACCAGCAGTTTGCACCGTCCAAGCCCTATGGTGGCCCTGCTGCTAATGCTGCTCCATGCCCCAATGTTGTGACATGTTTCAAGTGTGGAGAGCCGGGTCACTACAGTCGAGAGTGTCCCCAGAACAACAACCCCAATCAGTCTAGAAAGTCCATTGGTCGTGGTAAGCCAGCGGTGAAGACATTCTATGCCAAGCCAGTCACCACTGCACGTGGCCATGTTAACTATGTCTCAGCCGAGGAGGCTCATGAGGATCCTAACGTCGTCCTTGGTACGCTCCTTGTTAATTGCCATCCGGCATCTGTTCTTTTTGATACTGGAGCATCTCATTCATTCATATCCGAGAAATATGCTCGATTGCATAGCACGCCATTCTGTGACATGCCCACTTCCATGGTAATTCAAACTCCGGGTTCCAAATGGCAAACTTCTAGAGTAAGCCATGGGAATGAAATTCTTGTTGATAGACTTGTCTTCCTTTCATCCTTAATAGCTCTCAAGTCCTCGGACATAAACATCATCTTGGGTATGGACTGGATGTCAGCTCATTACGCTAAGATTGATTGTGCCACTAGAACCGTTCAACTTACTCACCCATCGGGCAAGACAGTCAATGTCTTAACTCGAGTGGCCAAGCGCCAGCTTTACTCCCTAAATGCCAACCCCCTTCCAGACCTTGAAGATATTCTGGTAGTCCGGGACTTTGCAGATGTCTTTCCAGAAGAACTGCCAGGTGTTCCACCTGACAGGGATGTCGAGTTTGTGATAGACCTTGTTCCAGGAACCATTCCAATTTCTAGAAGACCCTATAAGATGGCACCCTTAGAACTAGCCGAGCTTAAGAACCAACTCGATGAGTCCTTGAAAAGGGGTTTCATCTGTCCTAGTTCCTCTCCTTGGGCTTGGGCTTGCCCCGTCCTCTTCGTCAAGATGAAGAAGGATGGAACGGATCGTATGGTTGTAGATTACCGACCTGTCAACTTGGTCACTATCAAGAACAAGTATCCGCTTACCAGGATCAACGATCTGTATGACCAGCTCGCTGGATCCTTAGTCTTTTCCAAGATAGATTTGAGGTTGGGCTACCATCAAATCAAAATCAGAAACGGGGACATTCCCAAAACGGCCTTTGTTACTCGTTATGGCCATTACGAGTACACCGTTATGTCCTACGGTTTAACCAATGCCCCAGCCACCTTCTCTCGGTTAATGAACTCAGTCTTCATGGAGTATTTGGATAAATTCGTCGTAGTATACCTCGATGACATACTCATCTACTCCAAGAATGAAGAGGAACATGCCGAACATCTAAGGCTGGTATTGACGAAACTTCGAGAGCATCGCCTTTATGCCAAATTCTCCAAGTCTGATTTTTGGTTGCCAGAAGTGACCTATCTAGGCCATGTAATCTCTGGTAAGGGTATTGCTGTCAATCCCGAGCGAGTTCAAGCCGTCCTTGATTGGACTCCACCTAAGACGGTCAAGCAAGTTCGGAGCTTCCTTGGCTTAGCGAGCTATTCCCGCCACTTCGTCGAGCATTTCTCCAAGGTTGCCAAACATATAACTGAACTCCTCAAGAAAGATAAAAAGTTTGAGTGGACCCCACAGTGCGAGTTCAGCTTTCAGGAACTGAAAAGACGCCTGACATCTGCTCCCGTACTGGTACCACCAGATTTCTCCAAGGACTTTATTATCTATTGCGACGCCTCGCGACAAGGACTAGGTTGCATACTCATGCAAGATCGCCAGGTAATTGCTTATGCTTCACGGCAATTACACCCCCATGAGGAAAATTATCCCACACATGATCTAGAGCTTGCAGCTGTAGTCCATGCACTTAAAACTTGGCGACATTACCTTCTCGGTAATCGTTGCAAGATCTTCACCGATCACCAAAGTTTGAAATATATCTTCACCCAACCGGATTTGAATCTCAGGCAAAGACGTTGGGTCGAGTTGATCTCGGATTACGACTTAGGAATAACTTACACCCCGGGCAAAGCCAATGTCATGGCTGATGCGCTGAGTCGTAAATCTTATTGTAACAACCTGATGTTACAACAAAGTCAACCACTTCTCCACGAGGAATTTCATAAGCTTAATCTTCACATTGTTCCTCAAGGATTCCTATCCACCCTGGTGGCGAATCCTAACCTTATGGATCAGATCATAACCGCCCAGCAGTATGATAAGGGCATATCCCGGATTAAGGAGAACATCGCTAGCGGAGTTGATAAATGTCTTTCCATGGATGAGCGAGGTCTTGTCTTCTTCGAGAACCGCTTGGTGGTTCCCAAGAAACAACATTTACGCTAGTTGATTCTTAAGGAAGCTCATGAATCCCCTCTCACCATTCATCCCGGTAGTACCAAAATGTATCAAGACCTACGCCAGAGGTTTTGGTGGACCAGGATGAAGAGAGAAATTGCTCAATACATTGCTAGTTGCGACGTCTATCGTCGTGTTAAAGCAGAGCACCAACGGCCTGCTGGCACCCTTCAACCTTTGGCTATTCCTGAGTGGAGATGGGATAAAATCAGTATGGATTTCATTACTGGGTTTCCCAGGACCAAGAGAGGGAATAATGACATCTTCATCATGATCGACCGTCTTTCCAAAGTAGCCCATTTCCTACCTGTTCGTGAGAGTATCACCGCTAGCCAGCTAGCTGATTTATACATCTCCCGAATAGTGTCGCTTCATGGTGTCCCATTGGAAATTAACTTAGACCGTGGGAGTCTCTTCACCTCTCGATTTTGGGAAAGTTTCCAAAATGCTAAGGGAACTCGTCTCTCATTTAGCACCGCCTTCCATCCTCAATCAAGTGGTCAAGTAGAGCGAGTCAATCAAATTCTAGAAGATATGCTCCGAGCTTCTGTCATCTCATTCGGAATGGGTTGGGAGAAATGCCTTCCATTCGCGGAGTTTGCTTATAACAATAGTTATCAAGCAAGCTTGGGCAAAGCTCCTTTCGAAGTTCTCTATGGACGAAAATGTCGAACGCCTCTTAACTGGTCAGAAACCGGGGAAAGACAACTCTTTGGACCGGATATGATCCAGGAAGCAGAAGAGCAGGTTCGCGTTATTCGTGAGAAATTGAAAACGGCCCAATCTCGCCAAAAGAGTCAATATGACCGCAAACATAAGCCTGTGTCTTATGAAGTTGGTGAGAAGGCTTACCTTCGGGTTACTCCGTTAAAGGGAACCCATCGTTTCGGTATCAAAGGCAAATTGGCTCCTCGTTTTATTGGACTCTTTTGCATTCTTGCAAAACGAGGAGAAGTTGCCTACCAATTGGAACTACCTTCGCATCTTTCCAGAGTTCACAATGTCTTCCACGTTTCTCAACTCAGGCGTTGCTTCGCGGATCCTATCCGTGGAATGGACCACGAAACGCTTGATCTACAAGATAACCTCTCATATTGGGAATATCCCGTTCGTATCCTTGATCAAGCCGAGCGTACCACTCGACGACATAATATCAAGTTTATCGAGGTTCAATGGTCACATCATTCCGAGAAAGAAGCCACTTGGGAAAGGGAGGATCGTCTTCGACTCGAGTGCCCCACTTTCTTCCCGGAAGATCCTAAATCTCGGGACGAGATTCTTTTGAGTGGGGGTGAGTTGTCACACCCTAGTTAGTTCATGCATTAGAGTGTTGCATCATGTCTACTTTTACATAAACTTGAAATGGGGATGACAGAACCCCCAGCAACCCCCTGGAAACAACTAGGGTTTACTAAAATTATTTTCAATGAACCCAAAATGTTCATCATTTCTGGATTGGGTTAAAACCCCTGGCAAAAATGGTGCACTCTTTTCTAGGACATTCTGGATTCTTTGAATTAAATCATAAGTATTTGAATTTGGGAATTTAAATGCTATAAAATATTTTAAATGCCCAAATAATTCTGGAGTTAAGTCAGGGCTATTAGGAATAATCCCAACAGAGCCCACAATTATTTCCAGGATTTTAGTAAGTGCCTAAGTATTTTTAATAAAGCCCTAAAGTTACAGAAAAATAGAAAAAGAAACAAATAGGAAAAGAGAGAAAGAGAAAGCTTACTTGGCGCCGACCCAGCAGGCCCACCTGCCGGCCCAGCCCAGCCAACGCTCCAGCGAGTTGCTTGGCTTGGCCAGGCAGGCAAGCAGCTGCTCGACGGCGAGCACAGCATGCATGCCACGTAGCTGCCCGCCGCCTCGCCGCTCCCCTCGTCGAGCTGTCGACGTGGGACGACCCCCCTCTCTCTCCCTGACCTCGCAGACATTCGCTCTTCCCTCTGGTTCCTCTCTCTCGCCCTCCCCGACGTCGCCCGAGACATCACCGTCGCCGCCGCTCGCCGCAGCCACGTCCAACGCCGTCCCCGCACCCTCTCACCGTGTCCGGACGGTTCGCCGTCGTCGACTACGTCGACTAGCCAAGCCGCACGACGCCGGAGCCCGTGCATCTTCCCCGCCGCCGTCGTCTTCAACCTCGGGACGCCGAGATCCCCGTCGCCGTTCCGACCGCACCGAGCCTTCCCCGAGCACGCTGACCTTCTCTGTGGCTTCCCAGTGAGCTACTCCTCCTCCCCCTTCTCTCTGCTTCCTCGCTAGAGCTCTGTAGCTGCCGTGCCTTTTCCGTCCGAACGCACCGCCGCCTGACCACGTCGCCGGCGATGCTCCGGTGACCTTTTGGTCACGGGCTTGTGCCCGTCACACTCATTGCATCGCGTAGATGTTGTAGGTGCAAGCGCCACGCCGCCTAGGCCACTGCAGCCATGCGCACGAGCTGACCCGAGCTTCAGCCTCCGCCAAGCTCGTCGCCGACGATGCTCCGGCCACTCCTCGGCCAAGCCATCACCACGACTGGATGCGGGCGAGCACCAGCTGCCTGTAGCTGGATGCGGCCAAATCCCGCAGCGCGCCGCCGCATCTGGCCTCGCCGGCGGCTAAACGCCGGCAGACTTTGACCCGCTGACCGGCGAGTTGACCACGCCTGACCCATGTGGGCCCAGGTTGACTCCCCCCTGAGCCTATGACAGGTGGGGCCGGCCTGTTAATTAGTTTAGGATTAGTGCTAACTAATTATAATTAGTTTATGTCATTGACATGTGGGCCCAGGCCCCACTGACAGTTAGTTAGTATTAACTTAATCCTGTTAGTTAGCTGAGACACTGACAGATGGGGCCCACCAGTTAGGTTTGACTGGCCCTGGCGCCTTTGACTCGCTGACGTCACAGTGAAGGAGTGCTAACACAATTATTCATTTTCTGGATTTATTTTTATATAGGAAATTCCAGAAAATAGCCAAAACTTCTAAAAATCATAGAAAATCAACCATAGCTCCAAATCAAACAAATTATATATGAAAAATGATCAGAAAAATTCAATCTATCCATCTGTAATGGTTTCATGCATGACCAACCACTTTAACCTTGCTGTTTAGGTGAAACAAGCTAACACACTTATTATGCATAAGAACTTTAACTTCCATTTGAATCTTTGGTTCAAATGGACCCATTTCAACTTGTTTCACATTGCATTATGCAGGACACATCATTTTGCCATGTCATAGCATGCATCATATTGCTGCATATTGTCATGTGTTGATTATGTTCTGTGTGTCCTTCGTGGTAGGTTCTGCCTCCGAGGATATCTCCGAGTATCCAACTGAAGGGCAGTACCCTACTACCACTCCATCAGGCAAGCATCCCCATTGATCATATCGATACAATCCCATCACTAGTAGAAAAGGGGGCTTTGGTCCATGCCGGGTAACCCCATTAGTCCCGGTTCAGTCCAGAACCGGGACCAATGGATGCATTTATCCCGGTTCGTGCGGCTAAGGCATTAGTCCCGGTTCACCTGGGCCCTTTAGTCCCGGTTCGTGCCACGAACCGGGACTAAAGAGTTCGAAGGCCATTAGTACCAGTTGGTGCCACCAACCGGGACTAATGGCCTTTGAGGCATTAGTACCGGTTCATGGCACGAACCGGTACTAAAGGTCCCATTTTCAAACTCTCCCCTGGACCGCCTTTTCAGTTTTAGAAGAAACAAAAGAAAATGATGGAAATGTCAAAAAAAATAAAATAAAATAAGTTTTCCATGTGATATGTGGTCTAGTTGTTGGGAAAATTTACAAATATGAATTTCGACTTTATTTACAAATATGAATTTCGACTTTATTTGTAAAATGGGCATAACTTTTGCATACGAACTCAGATTAAAAAGTTTTTTATATGAAAAATCATCTACTCAAAAAGTTACATCCGATGGAGACTGCCTACGGCCTGTTTGAAAATTTATAGAATCCTCAAATTCCAAAAGGAAAAAAGTTATGCTCAAATTTCAGTTTTTTTAAATTTTCATTAAATCTGGTCAAACTATGGTCAAACTACTTATTCAAGAAGTATTAGTGTTACTAAATAATTATTCAAGAATATTAGTGTTATTAAATAATTATTTCTATTTTTTTTGAATTTTGGTCAAATCTGGTCAAACTATGGTCAAACTGTGGTCAAACAATGGTCAAACTACTTATTCAAGAAATATTAGTGTTACTAAAAAATTATTGTTTTTTAGAACAATAGTTTCAAACTCAAACAGTGAAATGTGTGACTTCATGCTCAAGCTAAACTCCTGAGGGTTAATAGGATTGACATCTTACTATTGTCAGGAAAACAACGAGTGCAGACTTGGAAACGAGGGAGAATAGAACCCGGAAGTTAAGCATGCTCAGGCTGGGGGAGTGGGAGGATGGGTGACCGTCCGGGAAGTTAGATGATTTGGAATGATGAGGGGTGATTAGAGATTAAATTGAGCAGTGATGAAGGGTGATTAGAGATTAGAAGTTAAAATAATTTAGAAATTTGAAAATAAAAAAATTTCAAAAAAAATTCAGAAAATTACCTTTTGTACCGGTTGGTGTTACCAACCGGGACTAAAGGTGGACCGGCCACGTGGAGGGTCTTTAGTCCCGGTTCTGGTTTTAATCGGGACTAAAGGGTCAGGGCATTAGTACCGACCCTTTAGTCCCGGTTCAGGAACCGGGACTAAAGGCCCTTACGAACCGGGACAACAGGCCCTTTTTCTATCAGTGCATGTTCTCGCCTCTGCTCTCATTTACTGCATTAAGACAACAACGTTTCAAACTGCTGTGTGCTGCGGTAGTTGAACCCTTATCCTCTGCATGACCTGTCATTGCCATAGTAACTAGATGAAACCCACTAGCATGTGTAGGAGTTGATTGAGCCATGCTTGTGTTTCCTACCCTGCTATGCCTGCTATGCTTAGAGTTGTGTCAGGTCTGGTTCATCTGGGTGATGGGCTAGAGTGAAATGACTATGTCGGTAATGTGAGTGATGTGTTGAACATGATTTGGTAAAGGTATCGATGAGAGGCCATGTAGGAGTACATGGTGGATTGTTTCATTGAGGCCGTCCCTAAGAACTGAGATCTGTATGTGTGATTTTAAGAATTAGCTACTACCATGCATTGGGATCCTTAATTGACCCTCTCGGTTTCTTAATCACCCTAGTACTCTGTCCAGGAGTTGCAAATAGTTTCTGGTGTTTGTAGGTTATGTGTTGGCGGCCGTGCGTAGCGCTGACCCTAGGGGTGGACTATGATGCGGTAGATACACCGTGGCACGGTGTACCGAGTCATCCGTTTGGTGTCTCGGGAACCCTATTCACATCGTTCGGGGCCGTATGTGGAAACCTCGGCCGGACTCCCTGCGGATGGAACCTGGATAGGAGATAACCCTGGACTAGAGACTTGAGTGTTTAGGTAGGCCGTGGCCGACACCCTCGTTGGGCTTCCGCTTGAAGGTTGCCGAGTACATGTCGTGTAAACGACGGTAAGTGGTGAGAGCGTGTATGAAGGAGTACACCCCAGCAGGGTTAACATCATCTATTCGAATAGCCGCGTCCGCGATAAAGGACTACTTGGTTGCCTATACAGTTCATAGACAAGTTAATGGTTACTATTAAAAGACTCAAGATAAGTGTGAGTACCGAGGATGGCTCTCTCGTATGATGACGAGGGAGGATCCCCGGTGGAGTATTGTGTTGGTGATTAGTGGACTCGTGTGCGAAAACTATTTTACTAGTGGTGTCCCGTAGGATAGCTTAGCCAAGAGTCAAAGCTGGCTTGCTGCAATAACTCCACCACCTTCTTGAGAATGAGCATGTATAGTAGGTTCTGATGTAAGACTTGTTGAGTACCTTTGTACTCATGTTTGTTTAATTACTGTTTTCAGACGACAACACCGCCCCCTCCGATGGGTTTTATGTAGATCTTGACGTCGATGAGTGACTTGCCACCCAGGTGGTGATCCTGGCCATGGAGGGCCCTATGTAGATAGACAGGCTTCGAGAAGCCTTCTTTCTTTCTAGTGTCTGTACTCAGACTATTTGCTTCCGCATGTGCTTGTATGCTCGTATGACTTGAGTGTCGGGTCATGTGACCCCTACCTGTATGAACATGTTATGTATGGCTCTCTGGAGCCTTTAAATAAAGTACTTGAGTTGTAGGGTTTTGTTGTGATGCCATGTTGTATTTGCACATATCGAGCATGTTGTGTGTATGATTGAAATGCTTGGTATGTGTGGGTTCCGACAATCTAGTTGTTTATCCTTGGCAGCCTTTCTTATGGGGAAATGTAGTCTAGTGTTCCTCGAGCCATAGTAGTCCTCTACAGCCCGGTTCACCGGAGTCCTGCTAGCCCGGCACTACTGCTCAGGACACTTGACTGGCCGGCATGTGTTTCACTTTGTTCCTATGTCTGTCTCTTCGGGGAAATGTCACGCGGTGACATCTGGAGACCTACCTAGCTTGCTACAGCCCGAGTTCCCCGGAGTCCTATTAGCCCAGTGCTACAGCCCGGATTCACTCGCTAATGACCGACATGCTCGATGTGATTCATGTATGCCTGTCTCCATAGGTCTGTGCCGCTTTGGGTTCTCGACTAGCCATGTCGGCCCGGGTTCTCTGTCATATGGATGCTAGCGATACTATCATATATGTGAGCCAAAAGGCGCAAACGGTCCCGGCCATTGTAAGGCGACACCCATGGGGATACCGTGCGTGAGGCCGCAATGTGATATGAGGTGTTACCGGCTAGATCGATGTGACTTGGAATTGGGGTCCTGACATAAGGAGTGGCAAGAGCATAAGCTTGGGGATGCCCAAGGCACCCCAAGTTAATATTCAAGGACAACCAAGAGCCTAAGCTTGGGGATGCCCCGGATGGCATCCCCTCTTTCGTCTGCGTTCATCGGTAACTTTACTTGGAGCTATATTTTTATTCGCCACATGATATGTGTTTTTCTTGGAGCGTCATTTTATTTTCTTTTGTTTTGCTTGCTGTTTGAATAAAATACCAAGATCTGAAATTATTAAATGTTATAGAGTCTTCACATCGTTGCATAATTATTTGACTACTCATTGATCTTCACTTATATCTTTCGGATTAGTTTGTCATTTGCTCTAGTGCTTCACTTATATCCTTTTAGAGCACGGTGGTGGTTTTATTTTATAGAAATAATTGATCTCTCATGCTTCACTTATATTATTTTGAGAGTCCTTTAGAACAACATGGCAATTTGCTTTTAGGCATAATAAAAACTTTCATGTTAGTGCATTGAATACTAAGAGAAGTCTGATACTTGATGATTGTTTTGAGATAGGGAGATAGTGATATCAAAGTTGTTCTAGTTGAGTAGTTGTGAATTTGAGAAATACTTGTGTTGAAGTTTGCAAGTCCCGTAGCATGCACATATGGTGACCGTTGTGTAACAAATTTGAAACATGAGGTGTTATTTGATTGTCTTCCTTATGAGTGGCGGTCGGGGACGAGCGATGGTCTTTTCCTACCAATCTATCCCCCTAGGAGCATGCGTGTAATGCTTGGTCTTTGATGACTTGTAGATTTTTGCAATAAGTATGTGAGTTCTTTATGACTAATGTTGAGTCCATGGATTATACACACTCTCATCCTTCCATCATTGCTAGCCTCTTCGGTACCGTGCATTGCCCTTTCTCACCTTGAGAGTTGGTGCAAACTTCGCCGGTGCATCCAAACCCCGTGATATGATACGCTCTATCACACATAAACCTCCTTATATCTTCCTCAAAACAGCCACCATACCTACCTATTATGGCATTTCCATAGCCATTCCGAGATATATTACCATGCAACTTTCCACCGTTCCGTTTATTATGACACACTTCATCATTGTTATATTGCCTTGCATGATCATGTAGTTGACATCGTATTTGTGGCAAAGCCACCATGCATAATTTATCATACATGTCACTCTTGATTCATTGCCCATCCAGGTACACCGCCGGAGGCATTCATATAGAGTCATATCTTGTTCTAGTATCGAGTTGTAATCATTGAGTTGTAAATAAATAGAAGTGTGATGATCATCATTAATAGAGCATTGTCCCCAAAAAAAAGAAAGGGCAAATAAAAAAAGGATGGCCCAAAACAAAGAAAAAAAGAAAATAAAAATGGGCAATGCTACTATCCTTTTTCCACGCTTGTGCTTCAAAGTAGCACCATAATCTTTATGATAGAGAGTCTCTTGTTTTGTCACTTTCATATACTAGTGGGAATTTTTCATTATAGAAGTTGGCTTGTATATTCCAACAATGGGCATCCTCAAGTGCCCTAGGTCTTTGTGAGCAAGCAAGTTTGATGCACACCTGTCGGTGTCAAAACCAGCGGATCTCGGGTAGGGGGTCCCGAACTGTGCGTCTAAGGCGGATGGTAACAGGAGGCGGGGGACACGATGTTCACCCAGGTTCGGGCCCTCTTGATGGAGGTAATACCCTACGTCCTGCTTGATTGATCTTGATGATATGAGTATTACAAGAGTTGATCTACCACGAGATCGTAGAGGCTAAACCCTAGAAGCTAGGCTATGGTATGATTGTTTTTGTCCTATGGACTAAACCCTACGGTTTATATAGACACCTGAGGGGGCTAGGGTTACACAGAGTCGGTTACAAGGGAGGAGATCTGCATATCCGTATTGCCAAGCTTGCCTTCCAAGCCAAGGAGAGTCCCATCCGGACACGGGACAAAGTCTTCAATCTTGTATCTTCATAGTCCAACAGTCCGGCCAAAGGATATAGTCCGACTGTCCGGATACCCCCTAATCCAGGACTCCCTCAGTAGCCCCTGAACCAGGCTTCAATGACGATGAGTCCGACGCGCAGATTTGTCTTCGACATTGCAAGGTGGGTTCTTCCTCCGAATACTCCATGGAAGATTTTGAACACAAGGATAGTGTCCCGCTCGGCAAAACAAGTTCCACATACCACCGCAGAGAATAATATTTCCACAAATCTAATCTGCTGACACGTTTAGCAACATGACATCACGTGATGGCCCGGGCATTATTCAAACCGTTTTTCTGAACCAGCGCCGCACATATTGCGAGGCGGTTTTCTTGACACGCCTTGTCGAAGCAGAGATCATGTCCCCCTTATTACGGGATTCTCATTAATGCGGACGTGGGTAACCCAATCGTGCCCGTTGGTATGACTCCTTGATTTTAGGCAAGTCCCAAACGGCCACGAGGAGGACGCTTGATATTCACCCTCTTTATAAAGGGGCCAAGGCCTGTCCTTTTTTCCTTCTCCTACTCAATCGAATCCCTTCCCCGCCTTGAGTTCCAACACCCAAGGCTCAGATCAGGCGCTTCGGACCTTCAACCATGTCTGGATCCAACCTTCAAGGTCGGTGGATGCCTTCCTCTGTCACAGAGGAAGACATCAATAAGCTAAGAGAGGCCGGGTATTTGACCGGCGAAATCTGGCACAGGCTGCCTGCTCGAGGGCAGGTCATTCACACTCCCGAATCTGCCGAGAGCATTGTATTCATCTCTCACTTCCTCCGAGGGCTAGGCCTCGCTCTGGATCCCTTTGTTAGGGGGCTCATGTTTTATTATGGGCTGGATTTTGATGACCTGGCCCCGGATTCCCTCCTTCACATCTCGTCGTTCATCGTCGTATGTGAGGCCTTCCTCCACATTACCCCGCACTTTGGCCTGTGGCTCAAGACTTTCAATGTGAAGCCGAAGATGATAGAGGGGCGACACGCAGAGTGCGGAGGTGCCGTAATAAGCAAAAGTGCCGATGTTCTGTGGCCAAAGGGTACCTTCCCAGAGGTGTCCACTTTATGGCAACGGGAGTGGTTTTATATCACAGCTCCCCGGAGTACCATGTGGGTAGCCGCCCCTGCCTTTCGCTCGGGCCCCCACCACAACTGACGTCATGGATCAACAAGGGGCTAGACTGGGGGCTAGTAAATGATGTGCCGATATTGCAGAGTCGCATCCGAGATCTCCCCGAGAGAGATGTCAGCCTGGTCACGGTAATGCAAATCATGCTAGTTCGTCGAGTCCTGCCTTGCAAACAACGACCCCTCCGTATGTGGGAGTTCAACCCGGAAGGACCGCGAATTATTCAGCACTTCCTCGGCATGACGCTCGAAGAGATGTACAAATTGTTCTTAGGACCACAAATAAAGTGTCCGGACACCACCGAGGACGCGGGTCTGAGCTGTAATCGCGCAGATACCCAAGTAAGTAATCCCGTGGCCGAACATGCTGTCTTTTTATTTATCATAACATCATTCTGAAAAGTCACTCTTTGACTAGGACTGGGTAATAAAGGCGAAGATGATCAGGTGTTCGGCCCCCCTTCCCGAAGGCTCTGCCAATCCAGTACTAGCCAGAATGCTCGAGCCGGCACCTTATCAGGCGCCCTCAGGGGAAGATAAAGGGGGAAATAAAGAGGCTAAAAGCAGGCCTCACTCATTATTCATCCAAACCAGGGGAATTAGCACCTCCGCGAAGGAGGATAACTAGGGATAAGAATATGAAATTCCCTCTCCCCAAGGAAGGAAGAGGACCACCTCTAAAGACCCGGAAACAAATGTTTCCAAACGGGGGAAGAAATCTTCGCCAGAGGGTTCTGCCTCGGAGGGTACTCTTGCCGCACAACGCCTGCAAGGGGATCAGCCCTCTATCGAGATGTAAGTAAACAAAAAGTACTTAATAGTAAAAATATCCTACATTACTTCTGAAGACAATAACCGAAGCATATATCTTGTAGTTCGGATCGTAGCCCTTCTCGACAGAGTTCATCTTCGGGGGATCTTCTTTCGGAGATGATGGAGAGCCAAACACCTCCCCATGCCACCCTGCCTCATGAGGCGGGCGACCCTGAAGTGTCGTCGCGGAGGGTTTCTCCTGACCCGCCAAGGCCAGAGGGTAATCCTTTGGCCACCCGAAGTCCTCAATATTCGGCTCCTAAAGAGAGTAACTGAAAGAGTCTAGAACCGTCCGGTGTGCGATCGGATGCACTGAAGGATCTTCTGGAGCAAGCGTCCATCTCAGAAGCGCATCATACGCTAATGGGTATGGTGATTGAGAGGATTTCATCCACCGAAAGCGGGTTGCACGAAGCTTTTATGAGTCTGCTAAAAGGCTTTGAGGTACGTGAAATAGTGTATGTTTTTATAGTACCGCACACGTTAGGTGTGCCCTATGCAGATAGTAGCCCCTAAGACTCTGGTTGCCGTCAAGAATGGCGGCAAACAGAGGATCATAGTCCCAGGTAATAATTAGGCTGCCTTCATGTGCAGGTGGCTGAAGGTCCGGTGGCTAGCCGGACTGTGAGTTTGCCGAGTTAAAGCGGGAATTTGATGCGGCAGATACCGACATCGTGCTTGTCAACAAGCGGCTCGACGAGGCACAGGGTATGTGATTTCTCCGGTGATCAACACATAGTAAGAGGAGCATGATGCCAGTATCTTTAATATGTTGTGACTGCAGATGGAGCTACTGCCGTGGAGACCCTTCGGGCGGAACTTGCCCGAGCCAAGGAACAAGCCAGGAATAGTGATGCGGCCACTCTAAAGGCGGTCAAGAGCTGAGGGCCGAACAGGCTGCGCATTGCCAAAGCAAGGAAAAAAATGGCCAAGATGGCCCTTGAGTTGAAAGATGCCGCCGACCGTTACCAGCTTCTTGAAAAAGAAAGCCGAGCGAAGGCGACGGACCTGGAGAAGGCCATGGTAGCAGCCAAGGAAGCCCGCTCCAAAATCAGAGCGGCGAAGGAGGAGCTGCGTCAAGCTAGAGATATCGCGGATGGGAAGCCATTTTTGTTGCATGCGTTGTTCGGAGATCCGAAGTATGCCTCTCTTGATCAACTATGGAGTTCTGCAGATGCATACATGGATTTGGCAGCAAGTGCTGCTGATGCGGCCGAGTACTTCAAGGATCAAAAAGATCGTGAAGTGGAAAAGCTGTTCTGGACGCAGTTCAATGTTCCAGTGCGTCCACTGTTGTTGAATGAGCGAATGGCCGAGTGGGCCGAGCTCCATAGGTTGTCCGAGCTTGCCATGAGGTCTGTTGTGGATCATCTGTGGCCGGAAGGGCCAAGGCTGAATAGTTATTTTAGTTTAGTGCAACAGTTCCTTGGTGTTGTGCCGCACATCGATGCTATGAAGAGGTCGGTGTGCATAGAAGGTGCGCGTATGGCACTTGCCCGTGTCAAAACATACTGGGCGGAGATGGAGCCCACCGCTATTGCAACTCAGAGTTCGGCCCTAGGCCGAGTATCTGCGGAGCACTACTTTGAAGAAGTCCTTGAAGGCGCTCGTTCAATAGAGGCTCGGTGCTCAAAGAATATAATGTTCTAGTGACATGTATTCCCATTGTAAAAACAATGTTTTATTGAATTATAAAGGTTGTGTTTATACTTTTTCCTGAAAGTATTATGATGCCTCCTGTGCGGCCGTTTATGTATATGTACATAACCTGAAAGTTTGCAGTCGTCGGCTTCAACCCCCACGCATATAATGCGGGGGTGTTCGCAAAAAACGTGTATTCACACTTGATCCAACGTCTTGGTCCATTAAGGAGGTGGTAGCGCAGCGAACAAGGCAATCGGACTATATTTCTTTAACACTTTCACTTAGCCATAGGAGTTTGACGGTGGGGCTACTATATAGCCCCTGGTACCTCCACGCTCGCCCGAATACGGTGCGCGTATGTACATGACCGGGAAACGGCCCTTCATTAATGCGAAGGAATCCCGAAGATTCCGCTAAGTCATGAGTGGTTGACCAGTCTCGCGCTTTATCATGACACTCAGTTTTCGGCTTTCTCTACTGAGGTGCTCATCCGGATGAACCAGGGCACAATCGCAGTAGTTCTCTCCGTGTTGCCTTAGCCGATAGAGCGGAACATAAGGTAGAAAAACACGGGAGCTGGGCAAACCCAACATTTGACCAAAGACATGATTCGGAGCTGATGCATATAAGGCCAAACTCGCGACGCCGAACACTCCCTAAGGTATTTAGTCTTTATAACATATGTTGGGCTGAACAATGCCCTTAATAATAAACCCCGAGTGTCTAGGTACGTGCAATATTCTGACGTGGCGAAATGCCAGTAATGTCAGCATCCTTCTCGGTTGTACTGAGTATTCGAGGGATGTGAACAACAAGAGACAGTAAAAAAGGTTTACGCAGGGTCTTAATCTGAAAAGAAACCTTTGAGCGGGTCCCTGCTGCACGTCTGCGCCTGTGCTCCGTTGTGCCGTGTCCTGGATGGGTGTAGCACGATTGTCATCTGTAAAAGAGAAGAACTTAGGTGAAAGTTGTCGTGCCAAAAAATTGGTTATTCTCGATAAACCATTAAAATTCAAGATAAGTCAAGTTGAGCCGAACTAGCCCCGATTACACGCAGGAAGCCCCTGGTACCGTCTATGAAGGTTTAACCATCAAACCAATCTCAGGTATCTATAGTGATGCACCGGACTCGCCGAACCATGTCCGCGGTCTTGACGACCTGTCATTTATTCTGGTTGGTGAGGCCGTCTAGTGCTCGGCTGTTAAAGCCGCCGCACATTCTTCCGCGCATAGAGAACGCTCAATATTTCCACTAGTTGTGATGGTGCCATGTAGACCAGGCATCTTAAGCTTAAGAGAAGCGTAATGTGGTGCCGAATTAAAACAGGCAAAAGCTGTTCTTCCGAGTAGTGCTTGATAGCCGCTTCGGAATGGAGCAATGTCGAAGTCTAACTTCTCACTTCGGTAGTTGTCGGGTGAACCAATACAACCTCTAGTATTAGAGAGCCCGTGGAGCGGGCCTTTGGGCCTGGTATTACTCCCTTGAAGGTAGTATTATTATGGGTGATTTTCGTCGGTCTATCCCCATTTTGCGGACTGTGTCCCGATATATCAGATTTAGACCACTACCGCCGTCCATAAGGACTCGTGTGAGATGGTATCCATTTACTATTGGGTCTAAAACCAAGGCAGCCAATCCTTCATGCCAGATGCTTGTCGAGTGATCCCTGCGATCAAAAGTGATCGGGCAAGCCAACCAGGGGTTGAACTTAGGGGTGACGGGCTCTACGGCGCGTATGTCTCGGAGTGCACGTTTGCTTCTCCTCTTCGTCACATGGATCATGTTTACTGTTTTAACCTCTGGTGGGAATTTTTTTTCTGTTCTCCACTGCTTTGCTGGGGAGGTTCGTCCTAGTCTTCGCTTGGTGTCTCCCTCCCCTTGTGTTCGGTGTTTAGCTTACCGGCCTGCATGAAGACCCAGCATTCTCTATGGGTGTGATTTGCAGGTTTATCAGGGGTGCCATGAATCTGACATAGTTTGTCTAGAATCTTGTTTAGGCTGGACAGTCCATCTCTGCTGCCTTTGAAAGGCTTTTTCCGCTGACCTGGTCAGGATCCCCTGAATCTGGCGTTTACCGCCGTATTATCTGGGCTGTCTTCTTTATTTCAACGCTTGCTTTTACTGCGTCATGGTTTTCCATTGCCATCCCTGACATCGGATGTGCTTGGGTCACTGGTGCTACTGCGGGCTAACCAGCTATCTTCGCCCGCGCAAAAGCGGGTCATGAGGCTTGTCAGGGCTGCCATTGTTCTCGGTTTTTCTTGGCCGAGGTGTCTGGCGAGCCAATCGTCTCGGACACTGTGCTTGAAAGTTTCTAAGGCTTCGGCGTCCGGACAGTCGACGATTTGGTTCTTCTTAGTGAGAAACATGTTCCAAAGCTTTCGGGCTGACTCTCCGGGCTGTTGAATTATATGACTTAAATCATCTGCATCCAGAGGTCGGACATAGGTCCCTTGAAAATTAGCCCGAAAAGCATCCTCGAGCTCCTCCCAACTTCCAATTGAGTTTTCGGGGAGGCTTTTCAGCCAGTGCCGAGCTGGTCCTTTCAGCATGAGGTGCAAGTACTTGATGGCGTGGAGATCATCTCCGCAAGCCATATGGATATGGAGGATAAAGTCCTCAATCCAGACCCCAGGGTCTGTTGTCCTGTCGTACGCCTCTATGTTCACAAGTTTGAATCCTTCTGGAAATTCGTGGTCCAGCACCTCATCGGTGAAGCATAGGGGGTGTGTGGCAGCCCTGTATTTGGGTGTATCATGGCGTTCGGACGGTTGTAGTATTCGGTTTTGGTTTTGTGCCGGAGCGCGCTTCCTAGATCCATAAATGGATCTGGTCATACTGGATTTTTGCCGCAAGTCCTCACGTAGATCGTGTGTGGACTTATGTGCGGCTTTGTTAGTCGCTCTATCACGGTCACAAGGTGCTTGATGGCCGGTTGGCTGTTTTATTTTTCGGCTGTTTGGGATCTAAGGCCTCATCATCAAATTCAGGTAATAGCTTTCTCTTTGGATAGCTCTTTGTGTGGTAACTTCCACCATACTTTTCTTTGTTGTCGAGCACTTTGTTCCACCTACTGTTGAGTGTATTTTGTGCAGCCTTAAGCCTTTGCTTCTGCTTCTTCAGACTCCTCATTGTGGCAATAAGACTGCTGCGGAGGTTCTCTTGTTCCAAGTTCCTTTCCGGGATGATGTGTGCATCTTCGTTCGGACTGTTTTCCTCCCCAAGGAGGGTTGATGAGGTTTACCCTTGGCGTCGCCGTGTTCGGACATCGGATCCGTACTATGTTCGCCATTTGCAGTTTCATCATGCTCTGCCGCCGGGTCAATGTGGTTGTCGTTTCCTCTGGAGTCGACTGGAGTGTTATTTTCTTTTGCGCTGTTATCGCTGTTTTTGCCGAGGCGGGATTTGGGGCAGCGCCTACGCCGACGCTTTGTTTGCTTCTTGGAGGGGTCATCCTCCGCTGTCTTGTCGCCATTGCCTTCTTCAGGTGTATCCACCATGTATATGTCATGTGATGAAGTGGCTGTCCAGCGCTCTGTGGGCACTGGTTCCTGTTCCTCTCCTGCATCGTTGTCCATGCCGTCGATGTCTTCGGAGTTGAAATCGAGCATGTCGGTTAAATCGTTGACAGTGGCTACTAAGGGGGTGGTGGGTGGGCAGCGAATTTCTTCATCGTCCGCATCCCCTTCTAGTCGGACATAGTTCAGCCAAGGTTCTCCTGACAAGGAGAGAGACCTTAATGAATTTAGCACATCACCGAAAGGCGAGTGCTGAAAGATATCTACGGAGGTAAACTCCATGATCGGTGCCCAATCAGATTCGATAGGCACGGACACAGGTGGCTCGGAGCCTATGGTCGGGGATGAATCCAATGGTTCGGCAACATGGCTCTCGCAAGGGGTGAAGTCAGCATTCGGCACTATCGCCACTGAGAGTGCGGACTCCATGGCGGGGTCTATCCACCCGTCCTCGGATGGCGCACTTTGCTCCGGATTGAGGGCCAGAGTAGCTGCAGATGCGATTTCCCGAACACTGTCCGACGGCAGAGTTACGTCATGCTCGTCGTGATTGTGCGGCGCACCTGACATGGGCTCGAATCCGTCGAAGATCTAGTCTCCGCGGATGTCGGCAGTGTAGTTTAAGTTTCCGAACCTGGCCTGATGGCCAGGGGCGTAGCTCTCGATCTGCTCCATATGGCCAAGCGAGTTGGCCCGCAGTGCGAAGCCACCGACTACGAAGATCTGTCCGGGGAGGAAAACCTCACCCTGGACCGCATCGTTACCGATGATCGAAGGAGCCATCAAGCCTTACGATGACAGCACAGTGGAACTCTCAATGAAAGCACCAATGTCGGTGTCAAAACTGGCGGATCTCAGGTAGGGGGTTGTAACACCCACAATGCGGCTATATCTCCCACGTGTCGGAGCACGACTTAGAGGCATAACCGCATTGTAGGCATGTCGCAAGAGGGGTAATCTTTACACATCCCATGTACTGAATAAGAAAGAGGTATAGAGTTGGCTTACAATCGCCACTTTACACAATACATGAATATAGCATTACATCAACTGGATACAATCAAGGTCCGACTACGGAACCAAAATAAAAGAAGACTACCCCTAATGCAAAAGATCCCCGATCGCCCCAACTGGGCTCCACTACTGATCAACTAGAAACGGGACAACACAACGAACACGATCTTCATCGAGTTCCTCCTTGAGCTCGGTAGCGTCACCTGCACGGTATCATCGGCACCTGCAACTGGTTTTGGAAGTATCTGTGAGTCAAGGTGTCGGTGTCAAAACCAGCAGATCTCGGGTAAGGGGTCCCGAACTGTGCATCTAAGGCGGATGGTAACAGGAGGCAGGGAACATGATGTTTTACCCAGGTTAGGGCCCTCTTGATGGAGGTAAAACTGTCACGACCAGTTTTCTAACAAAAATGTTTATTGAGAAACTGATCTTTTGAGTCCAGTATGAGGAAAATCCTCCTTACTGGTAGACAAAATCTTGATACAATAAGCCAGTAGCATATAATATATTACAAGGTCGAGCTAAGGCTGCTCAACAAATTATTACAAGCACGCCAATAATTATACATAATGGCGGATATGACACAATGGTGTGGTGGCATACTACTGACTCGAGATAAAAGTGGTGGTGGAATATCACAGTGGAGAGTGGATAACATGACTCCTAAACTGGCAGCTCATCGAGCGTCGAGGTGAGGCTCGATGAATTTATTCGGGTAGCGGAAGCGGATATAATACAGAGGACCAAATCCAGGGTCACACGAGACTGACTGGGACTCCTCTAGGTGTCGGACTCGCTATCGAACTCTTCATCCATGAGATCGCCTTCGTCAACATCTGGCCAAATCAACAAGCCAGGTGAGTACTTTGAAAGTACTCGCAAGACAGTTCGGACATGAGATATAACAAATGCATGCATGAATGCGTCATGAGTAATTATTAATGCACATTCAAATTAATAATTATTGGAACAACATGGTAAGTAAAAAAAAGGAGTCGGGCGGTAGTCTTCCCGAAATCCCAACAAATTAACTAAAAAGCCGATCGGGTGTCTGCAGCGATGCCTCGAAGGGTGAACAAATAAATAATCATGCCGCAGTCGGGCGTCTAAGCGATACCACGAAAAGGGCTTATATTGAGAAGAAAATGACATGCGTGCCACAGTCGGACGTCGGAGCGACATCGCAGAAAGGGCTTATATCGCAGGTAAATAACAAGCGTGCCACAGTCGGACGTCTGAGCAACATCACAGAAAGGGCTTATAATGAAAAGTAAATAACAGGCGTGCCACAGTCGGACGTCTGAGCGACATCACAGAAAGGGCTTATACTGAAAAGTAAATAACAAGCGTGCCACAGTCGGACGTCTGAGCGACATCACAGAAAGGGCTTATATCAAAAGTAAAGGACAATTGTGCCACAGTCGGACGTCTATGCGACATCGCAGAAAGGGCTTAAATTTCATTATTCATAACTGTTAAGCTCACAACGATATAATACTCATAGGAAATATTCAACACATAATAATAAACGGGTTAGTCCATAAACAGGAATAAGCATTTAACCGGACTTAACACTCATGTGGTTCACCGGAGTTTCTGTCACTGAGACTAACATTTGACAAGAAAAGTTGAACACAATACTTGGACATGGATAAGATGATTAAAGGGTTTTTTGACTCTACAGAGTTTGTACTAGAATTACCCACAGCCAACGGATTTCCGTAGTCACGAAGGAGTAGTTCCGTTTACGGTATTTCGGAAGAAACACATCTAACCAGTACACACCCATCCCACCTCACGATGCCAGGAATCACCCTAGACAACGTTCAAGAAAAACTTTGAGACGGGGAGATCACAATCTCGAATAGCATGGGATCAAATTATATACGCGCGCTCTAAGGGGTGCCCCCCTCTCGGTCCCAATCGGAAATACCCATGCCCCCTGACCGGATGACTGGCTTTAATCTAGGGCCATGGAACCATCATCACGGCCTCTCCATTTGGTGTGTACCAGGAAAGCGGTTTACAACTTACTAAGCCATATTCCTTGCGGAAAACATGTGGTAGTACGGGAAGGGATACGGATGGAAACTGGACCGATACGGGTTGATACTGAAGTCAAATAGTCTGGCATAAGACCGGCATGCTACAACACTGCCATCTTACCCATTCTCATGCCAACACATGGCCATGCAAACTCACATCCAACAACTTATGGATTTTCGAAACTCACTTGCCTCAACTTTGCATGTAATATGACATTCATCGAAATGCTCATAAACATGTCATGAAACTTAATGCAAACATGCCAATGACACTCATCATATCAAAAGTTCAAACATGCTTCCCTGGTTCAGAGTAGTCGGAGCCTAGCTTGGTGAAGTTCGCGGTTTCGTCACCTCCTTCGGTATCTACGATGTAAAGGAATATACGCGCTAACGTAAATACCGTGAGGTGAACAAAAAACATATTCCAAATTTTTTTCAAATAAATCTGATAAAAAACTAGACAAAATTTTAAAGAGGACAGAAAAAGAATCAATCAAAAATCATTTTCTGTTTAAAAGTTATAAAGGTTTTAGTCCAGGGACTCATCTATGATGAAACAGAAAGTTTCCAGGGGCCAACTTATAAAAACAGAAAACGCTTCGTTTGAGAATACGCCGGCCCAGAGGGGATACGAACTTTGGCAGAAGGCGCCTTCAGAAAACGTTTCGTTTAAAAGAAAAGAGAGACTGACGAGGGGGTCCCACCCGTCAGGTTTGAAATTTCAAACGGGGGAAGGAACAGAGCGCGTCGGCGATCGAGAGCTGCGGTGGTCGCCGGCGGCGATCCACGGCGAGTTAGGAGGATCGGAGGGTACCTACGTGCTCAGTGTGTTCTTCCGCGTCGGTGGGTGGTGGTGGTGGTCGTCGGCGAGCACCACGTCGACGGCGGTCCTTGCTCCGGCGGACGGCGGCTCGGGTGGAGTTGGATCTCATCGGGGAGGGCTGCGGAGGTCAAATTGAAGCTTGGGTTAGATCACTGGGTGCTCGAGGAGGCTACTAACGAGGTTTGGGCATCGGGGATGGCCTCACCGGAGTGGATCGAGTAGGTGGCCGGGGCGGAACGAGGCGGCCGGAGTTGGGGGAGGAGACCTCCTCGAGGTCCTCCTAGTGGCCTGGCGGGGTGTCTGTGGGGTGCAGTGGTGGTGCATGTTCGAGGGCGAGCTCGGGGCCCCTTTTTATAGGCGATCCGAGGCGGTGGCCGTGAACGGGGATCTCCGGCGATGGTTACGGCGGCGCAGTGCTTGGTCGGGGGAGATTAGGGAGTTGGGCGTTATCGTGGAGGTCTACTGGTCCCATTCAGATGCTAAACAGATTTGGATTAGGAGCTTGAGTGGGTTTCGATGGAACGGGGCGGCGCGGGCCCGTCGGCGGCAGAGAGCGTGCCCTGTGCTTGCCGGGCCACGACGACGGTGCTGCGGGGTGCGCTGGCGTGCATGAGGCCACACGAAGGGCAGGGGAGCGTTGGGCGCCACCGAACGGCGTTGCGAGCTGGCGCTGTCTTCTGTTGGCCGCCACGGGTGGCGCTGCCACCGCAGAAGCTGCCAACTCCGGCGATGCTCGCCGCCACCGACGCTTGCACCCGTCCAAGAGGGCGTGCGGTGCTTTGGCCAGGGAGGAGAGGCCGAGCGCAATGCTCCAGGGCGCACAGTTGATCGATGACAAGTCTCTGACGAAGAAACGACATTGTAAAACTCTGAAACTCCGAATTTTACTGAAAGTGCATAGGAACAGAGCCGACCAAGTGTTCGACGAAATGATTTTGGCATGTGGGGAATTTTCCTTGAGCTCATCTTTGGTGGGGTGGCCTCTCATTACATCTGGGGGCTGCCTGAATTTTGGTAGAAGTTTTGGAGAAGAGAAAATATGAATTTCACCAAATTTGACAAATCTGGTCCAAACTTGCAGAGGTTGAAACTTGAAAATTTTGAAAAGAGGAAGAGTGGATCCTGATGGATCTAAGTTCGGGGTGCTAAGGACTATCCAGAGGAGTTGGTTTGAGATCAAAACTCAAAGGAATTCAGGTACTTCCTTTGTAAATCCTCTAGGCTTAAAATAATTGACAGAATTGTATTGGGGAATAGAATAAATGAAATAAAATCCAAAAATGGGTTGGACTTGTTGGAACAGAAAGTTTGGATTGCCCCAAAGTGGAGGGAGGGGTTTTGGGAGGATTTACCACATGAGGCATGGTAAAACCATGGGTGGTTCAAGATAAGAGAAGCCCCAAAACTCATAGGGTTCCTTTTAAAAGAAAAAAAATAAATTCCAAAAATATATTTGAGAAGGGAACCATCAGAGAAAAGGTTTTTAATAATCAAACACCAGAGTTGAAGAAGATACAAAAATAAAATCCTTGCCAGGGGAAAAGTTTTGAGAGAGAGGTTTTTGAAAGGATTTAAATGACCTTCATCAAAACCAACAAAGTTTTTGTTGAAAATTAAATAAATTTTTTTTGGAGTGTCACAACACCTACCCCCTTAGGAAAAATCTCGTCCCCGAGATTTCAGCTGATCCTCAAATAAGTGTGGGTGCTCTGTCCGAAGAAAATCCTCTCTTTCCCAAGAAACTTCGTACGTCCTTTACGCTGGCTGGTGGTTTCCAGCCAAGTACGGCCTTGACTTTTTCCGGGTCTACAGAAATACCTTCTTGGGTCAGTACGTGGCCCAGAAAACCTACCTGTCTTAGCCAAAATTCACACTTGCTGAACTTGGCGTACAATTGATGTTTCCTGAGTTCTCCTAGCACAATTCTGAGATGTTCCGCGTGCTCTTCTGGTGTCTTGGAGTATATCAGAATATCGTCGATGAATACCACAACAAACTTGTCCATAAAGTTCATAAATACTTTGTTCATGAGGTGAACAAAATATGCGGGGGCGTTCGTTAGTCCAAATGGCATTACTGTGAACTCATACAGTCCATATCTGGAGGTGAAGGCTGTCTTGGGGATATCCTCTGCTCGTACTTTTAACTGATGGTATCCCGACCTTAAGTCAATCTTTGAGAATACCTTGGCCTGAGCGAGCTGATCAAATAAATCAGTTATCCGTGGCATCGAGTATTTGTTCTTGATTGTGACCATGTTAAGTGCTCGATAGTCTATACACAATCTCAGTGTTCCATCCTTCTTTTTGGCAAATAAAATTGGTGAACCCCAAGGTGAGGAGCTGGCTCGAATATATCCTTTGTCCAGTAATTCTTTTATTTGCTTCTTCAATTCTACCAACTCGGATGGTGCCATTCTGTATGCTTTCTTGTATATGGGGGTGGTTCCGGGTGCTAGCTCAATGCTGAATTCTATCTCTCGGTCTGGTGGCATGCCTGGTAGTTCTTCGGGAAATACGTCTGGAAATTCACACACTACTGGAACCTTTTTTAATTCAGAAACGTCCACCTTGTTCAATCTCGGTTGCCGGGGTATTTTTCTCTCTCTAGCCGAAACTCTTATTGTCTTCCCGTGGTGGTAGGTGAGAATTACGGTCCGGTTGAAGCAGTCAATAAAACCTTTGTTGGTGGTTAACCAATCCATCCCTAGGATGACATCCAGTCCTTTATTTCCCAATACAATAAGATTGGCGTGAAACTTCAATCCTTTAAATTCAATAACCACACCTTGGCAGCAACTCTGTGTAACTTGCTCAATCCCAGGGGACTTGATGATCATGGATTTTTCCAAGGGAAACATCGAAAAATTATTTTTCAAAGCAAAACTTTTCGAGATGAATGAGTGAGAAGCTCCAGAATCAAACAAAACCATGGCACGTATTGTGTTGACAGGAAACGTACCGAGTACGATATCTGGGGCATTCTGTGCCTCCTCTTTGGTCACGTGGTTCAGATGACCCTTCCTGTGGTTGTTGTTGGGGTTGAAATTGTTTCGCTTGGGCACTGAATTATTGCCACCGTTGTTCGGCTTTGGGGTCGAGTTCCTTGGCTTGGGACACTGCTTGGCATAATGCCCTTCCTCTCCACAAGCGTAGCAAGTAACGCCTGGGCGATAAGTGAACTCCTTGTCCCTTGCATGGAAATTCTTGATTGGGCGTGGGACGTTTGTCGTGGGTTTGTGTGTCCCACCTTTCTGAAAATCTGTCTTGCTTCGGTGGTTGCGAGCAAGAGTAGTCTGGTCCCTTTTTCGCTTGTGGAAATCCTCCAAGCTGCGTCTCTCATTTTCCAAGATAATGGCCTTATCCACTAGCGTTTTAAAATCTGGGAAAGTGTGCACAACCAGCTGGCATTTAAGCACGGGCGCCAGACCGTCTAGGAATTTCTCCATCTTCTTGCTTTCAGTCATACGCTCTTCGTTGGCGTAGCGAGACAATAGAGTAAACTGACCGTTGTATTCTGACACCGTCATGGCCCTTTGTTTGAGGTCATCGTACTCTCTCTTCTTGATCTTCATAAGACTTTTAGGAATGTGTGCCCCGTGAAAACCTTCCTTGAAATCCTCCCAGGTTATATCATTTTCGTTGGGGTGCATGTGCAGGAAATTCTCCCACCATGATGCAGCTGCTCCTGTGAGATAGTGCGGAGCATATAGTACTTTCTCGTGGTCTGAACATTTTGCAATATTTAATTTTCTCTCCATGTCCCGAAGCCAGTCCTCGGCCTCAAGAGGTTTGTCAGTATGAGAAAATGTTTGGGGACACGTCTTCTGTAGCTCAGATAACTTGGATTGCTGCTGATACTGTCCATGGTGATTTCCCATATTAATGACTTGGTTCATCATTTCCTGATGTTGTTGCTGACTTTCCTCATAAAGGCGGCATATTTGGGAAAATGTTGTTTCACCGTCCTGTTGACTCGACTGTCCTTGTGTGAAATTGTTGCCCGGTTGAGTGCCATAATTTTCCTCTGGCGGAGTTGGCATGGAGCGCGTCCAAGGACGAGACATTTTTCACTCTGGGGATATATTTTGTAAAATTCATAAGAAAGGGAATTGAGTCGCAAAAAAATCAATAAATCCATAAAGACGGGGAAATTTTTTTCAATGCTCCAGGATTTTTTCAAGATAAAAATCGATTGCGCACGGAGAAGGACTGCTCATTACATATCTTACACGCAAGCAGTAATTATACAATACATCACTCAGGATATGCGTACATATTCCTGACATGTTATTTAGGCTAGTGCACTTCTCCCAGTTCCTACATGATGCGCAAACAAGCTACTTCTCACAACCTATGTACATATAAACATATCGTACAAGTCGGTACATCGCATGGCGGCTAAGTGTACTCAGTCGGAGATGGTAAGGATCTCCCTTGGCCTGCCGAGGGTGAGGCGCAGTGAGGCTGGGGACTCAACCTCCTCCTCGCTAATAGGCTCCAGACGTGAAGTGCTGCGCTGAGTAGATGGAGCGGGCGCCAGAGGTGGAGCAACACGAACAAGAATGGGCGCAAAGGGTGGTGCAGTGCGGGCTGGAGATGGCGCAATGACTTGGTTGAATTCCTCGGTGGAAGGCAGGCGACAGGTAGTGGTGAGAGTGGTAGGTGCATAAGATGCTGAGGACGAGACGGAAGTCAGTGGCGGTGCGGTGTGCAGGAGCTCCCTCCTGTTGGCGGCACAGCCATGGACTGAGTCCATGCGGGCAGCCACGAAGTCGTCCACCAGGTTGTCGAAGGCTGCCTCCAGAGCCCGGAGGTACTCGACAAGCATCTCAAAAGACTCGTCTCGTTCTCCTCTGGGGCAAGAGAACGCGTAGTGGCAGGTGTATGGCACATGGCAGGGAAGGTAGCGGTAATGACGAGTCTTCATCGAGGGAAGGACATCCCTGAGATGAGCTATCGCCTCGCGGGCTGCCATCTGCATGGCATGCTTCTCCATAGGCATGGCCCTTCCCAAATACCGGAAGCGGCGTAACTCAACACGCCCTCCCTTGAATTGCACCGCGGCCTGGTGCATGGTCAGACTGTGAAGACTGGGCGCACAGATGGCCCCATTGCGACCTGAACGATGAAGGAGAGGACTTTGACGAACCCATCGGGCACGTTGGCGAACATCTGTGACTCGCATTTGTTGTCAGCCATCTACAAAAGTAGGCAAAAATTCTGCATGGTCAGATCATAAATTTATGCTGACTGTCAGAAAATGACTACAATTGCAAAAATATGAATTAGCTCTATTATGCTAATAACCGATTAGCGATCGCACCTAGTGGCTTCCTACAGTCAGCCTGGCTCTGATACCAAGCTTGTCACGACCGGTTTTCCAATAAAAATGTTTATTGAGAAACCGATCTTTTGAGTCTAGTATGAGGAAAATCCTCCTTACTGGTAGACAAAATCTTGATACAATAAGCCAGTAGCATATAATATATTACAAGGTCGAGCTAAGGCTGCTCAACAAATTATTACAAGCACGCCAATAATTATACATAATGGCGGATATGAAACAATGGTGTGGTGGCATACTACTGACTCGAGATAAAAGTGGTGGTGGAATATCACAGTGGAGAGTGGATAACATGACTCCTAAACTGGCAGCTCATCGAGCATCGAGGTGAGGCTCGATGAATTTAGTCGGGTAGCGGAAGCGGATATAATACAGAGACCAAATCCAGGGTCGCACGAGACTGACTGGGACTCCTCTAGGTGTCGGACTCGCTATCGAACTCTTCATCCATGAGATCGCCTTCGTCAACATCTGGCCAAATCAACAAGCCAGGTGAGTACTTTGAAAGTACTCGCAAGACAGTTCGGACATGAGATATAACAAATGCATGCATGAATGCGTCATGAGTAATTATTAATGCACATTCAAATTAATAATTATTGGAACAACATGGTAAGTAAAAAAAAGGAGTCGGGCGGTAGTCTTCCCGAAATCCCAACAAATTAACTCAAAAGCCGATCGGGTGTCTGCAGCGATGCCTCGAAGGGTGAACAAATAAATAATCATGCCGCAGTCGGGCGTCTAAGCGATACCACGAAAAGGGCTTATATTGAGAAGAAAATGACATGCGTGCCACAGTCAGACGTCGGAGCGACATCGCAGAAAGGGCTTATATCGCAGGTAAATAACAAGCGTGCCACAGTCGGACGTCTGAGCGACATCACAGAAAGGGCTTATAATGAAAAGTAAATAACAGGCGTGCCACAGTCGGACGTCTGAGAGACATCACAGAAAGGGCTTATACTGAAAAGTAAATAACAAGCGTGCCACAGTCGGACGTCTGAGCGACATCACAGAAAGGGCTTATATCAAAAGTAAAGGACAATTGTGCCATAGTCGGACGTCTATGCGACATCGCAGAAAGGGCTTAAATTTCATTATTCATAACTGTTAAGCTCACAACGATATAATACTCATGGGAAATATTCAACACATAATAATAAACGGGTTAGTCCATCCACAGCAATAAGCATTTAACCGGACTTAACACTCGTGTGGTTCACCGGAGTTTCTGTCACTGAGACTAACATTTGACAAGAAAAGTTGAACACAATACTTGGACATGGATAAGATGATTAAAGGGTATTTTGACTCTACAGAGTTTGTACTAGAATTACCCACAGCCAACGGATTTCTGTAGTCACGAAGGACTAGTTCCGTTTACGGTATTTCGAAAGAAACACATCTAACCAGTACACACCCATCCCACCTCACGATGCCAGGAATCACCCTAGACAACGTTCAAGAAAAACTTTGAGACGGGGAGATCACAATCTCGAATAGCATGGGATCAAATTTATATACGCGCGCTCTAAGGGGTGCCCCCCTCTCGGTCCCAACCGGAAATACCCATGCCCCCTGACCGGATGACTGGCTTTAATCCAGGGCCATGGAACCATCATCACGGCCTCTCCATTTGGTGTGTACCAGGAAAGCGGTTTACAACTTACTAAGCCATATTCCTTGCAGAAAACATGTGGTAGTACGGGAAGGGAAACAGATGGAAACTGGACCGATACGGGTTGACACTGAAGTCAAATAGTCTGGCATAAGACCGGCATGCTACAACACTGCCATCTTACCCATTCTCATGCCAACACATGGCCATGCAAACTCACATCCAACAACTTATGGATTTTCGAAACTCACTTGCCTCAACTTTGCATGTAATATGAAATTCATCGAAATGCTCATAAACATTTCATGAAACTACTTAATGCAAACATGCCAATGACACTCATCATATCAAAAGTTCAAGCATGCTTGCCTGGTTCAGAGTAGTCGGAGCCTAGCTCGGTGAAGTTCGCGGTTCCGTCACCTCCTTCGGTATCTATGGTGTAAAGAAACATACGCGCTAACGTAAATACCGTGAGGTGCACAAAAAAATATTCCAATTTTTTTTCAAATAAATCTGATAAAAAACTAGACAAAATTTTAAAGAGGACAGAAAAAGAATCAATCAAAAATCATTTTCTGTTTAAAAGTTATAAAGGTTTTAGTCCAGGGACTCATCTGTGATGAAACAGAAAGTTTCCAGGGGCCGACTTATAAAAACAGAAAACGCTTCGTTTGAGAATACGCCGGCCCAGAGGGGATACGAACTTTGGCAGAAGGCGCCTTCAGAAAATGTTTCATTTAAAAGAAAAGAGAGACTGACGAGGGGGTCCCACCCGTCAGGTTTGAAATTTCAAACGGGGGAAGGAACAGAGCGCGTCGGCGCCCGAGAGCTGCGGTGGTCGCCGGCGGCGATCCACGGCGAGTTAGGAGGATCGGAGGGTACCTACGTGCTCAGTGTGTTCTTCCGCGTCGGTGGGTGGTGGTGGTGGTCGTCGGCGAGCACCACGTCGACGGCGGTCCTTGCTCCGGCGGACGGCGGCTCGGGTGGAGTTGGATCTCATCGAGGAGGGCTGCGAAGGTCAAATTGAAGCTTGGGTTAGATCACTGGGTGCTCGAGGAGGCTACTGACGAGGTTTGGGCGTCGGGGATGGCCGCACTGGAGTGGATCGAGTAGGTGGCCGGGGCGGAACGAGGCGGCCGGAGTTGGGGGAGGAGACCTCATCGAGGTCCTCCTGGTGGCCTGGCAGGGTGTCTGTGGGGTGCAGTGGTGGTGCGTGTTCGAGGGCGAGCTCGGGGCCCCTTTTTATAGGCGATCCGAGGCGGTGGCCGTGAACAGGGATCTCCGACGATGGTTACGGCGGCGCAGTGCTTGGTCGGGGGAGATTAGGGAGTTGGGCGTCATCGTGGAGGTCTACTCGTCCCATTTAGACGCTAAACGTACTTGGATTAGGAGCTTGAGTGGGTTTCAACGGAACGGGGCGGCGCGGGCCCGTCGGCGGCAGAGAGCGTGCCTTGTGCTTGCCGGGCCACGGCGACGGTGCTGTGGGGTGCGCTGGCGTGCATGAGGCCACGCAGAGGGCAGGGGAGCATTGGGCGGCGCCGGACGGCGTTGCGAGCTGGCGCTGTCTTCTGTTGGCCACCACGGGTGGCGCTGCCACGGCAAAAGCTGCCAACTCCGGCGATGCTCGCCGCCACCGACGCCTACACCCGTCCAAAAGGGCGTGCGGTGCTCTGGCCAGGGAGGAGAGGCCGAGCGCAACGCGCCAGGGCGCACAGTTGATCGATGACAAGTCTCTGACGAAGAAACGACACTGTAAAACTCTGAAACTCTGAATTTTACTGAAAGTGCACAGGAACAGTGCCGGCCAAGTGTTCGACGAAATGATTTTGGCATGTGGGGAATTTTCCTTGAGCTGATCTTTGGTGGGGTGGCCTCTCATTGCATCTGGGGGCTGCCTGAATTTTGGTAGAATTTTTGGAGAAGAGAAAATATGAATTTCACCAAATTTGACAAATCTGGTCCAAACTTGCAGAGGTTGAAACTTGAAAATTTTGAAAAGAGGAAGAGTGGATCCTGATGGATCTAGGTTGGGGGTGCTAAGGACTATCCAGAGGAGTTGGTTTGAGATCAAAACTCAAAGGAATTCAGGTACTTCCTTTGGAAATCCTCTAGGCTTAAAATAATTGACAGAATTGTATTAGGGAATAGAATAAATGAAATAAAATCCAAAATGGGTTGGACTTGTTGGAACAGAAAGTTTGGATTGCCCCAAAGTGGAGGGAGGGGTTTTGGGAGGATTTACCACATGAGGCATGGTAAAACCATGGGTGGTTTCAAGATAAGAGAAGCCCCAAAACTCATAGGGTTCCTTTTGAAAGAAAAAAAATAAATTCCAAAAATATATTTGAGAAGGGAACCATCAGAGAAAAGGTAATAATCAAACACCAGAGTTGAAGAAGATACAAAAAATAAAATCCTTGCCAGGGGAAAAGTTTTGAGAGAGAGGTTTTTGAAAGGATTTAAATGACCTTCATCAAAACCAACAAAGTTTTTGTTGAAAATTAAATAAATTTTTTTTGGAGTGTCACAAAAACCCTACGCCCTGCTTGATTAATATTGATGATATGGGTAGTACAAGAGTAGATCTACCACGAGATCAGAGAGGCTAAACCCTAGAAGCTAGCCTGTGGTATGATTGTATGTTGTCCTACGGACCTAAACCCTCCGGTTTATATAGACACCGGAGGGGGCTAGGGTTACACAAGGTCGGTTACAAAGGAGGAGATATACATATCCGTACTGCCTAGCTTGCCTTCCACGCCAAGTAGAGTCTCATCCGGACACGAGACTAAGTCTTCAATCTTGCATGTTCATAGTCCAATAGTACGGCCAAAGGATATAATCCGGCTGTCTGGAGAGCCCCTAGTCCAGGACTCCCTCAGTAGCCCCCGAACCAGGCTTCAATGACGACGAGTCCGGTGCGCAGTATTGTCTTCGGCATTGCAAGGCGGGTTCTTCTCCAATTTTCAAGTGTCCGTAAGAAGTGTCCGGCTCCATAAATGTTGAACCTCTTGGCTTCTGTTCCCAATAAGGGCTTTCTCCCACGCGTCGAATGAATACGAGGCGCCAGGGCATTTTTACATTCGCCCCCCTAGACAGATAAGTAAATTGTCTATTAAAGGGATGGGGATCCTTAGATCCAATCCATTCCATCGTCCCCCAGCGAGAGTCCATCAGAGCGCGTTCCGGAAAGATCCATTCCAGCATGGCCGACCTCCGCAGCTCCTCCTCCCGCCCCCGTAGCCCTAAGCCCGGTGATTGGGAGAGGTGTTCAGTCCCGCACAGTCGATTAGTCGAACTGCAGACTAAGGGACTTCTCCCCCCGGCGGATATGGTGCCCGTTCGAGCCGGGCTTGCCACCTACAATGGCGGGGAGCAAGCGGAGAGCTTTCCCTGTCCCTCCATAGGGGAACGGGTTTGCCTTGTTCCTTATTTACTAAGGGGACTCAGATTTCCAATTCATCCATTTCTCCGCGGGCTCTTGGAGTTCTATGGCCTCCAATTACACAATCTCACCCCTGCCTCCATTCTACATATCGCCGGCTATGTTGCTCTCTGCGAGTTGTTCATGGGCTGCGAGGCTCACTTCGAGCTGTGGAAAAGGCTATTTTGCCTCATCGCTCGCATACAGAGGAGATCACTTTATCAAGTGGGCGGAGCCGAAATATGGCGCATCGCCGATACCGGATACCTGTCCGGTACCCCGAAGAAGTCGTCCGAAGACTAGCCTTCAGAATGTTTTTATATGGAGGACGTTCCCCTTCCGGACCCTGTTCGGCGGGGTCTTCCTGAGTTCAACAATGCTCCTCTGAAGAAGCGCCGAAGTTGGCGCCCACGGAGCCCCCAGGCGGAAGACGACGGAGAAGTCCTCTATCTGATGAACCGGATCAAAGCACTGGCTCAATCAGGATTGACAATAATCGAAGTTATGTCGATTTGCATAATGCGGGGAGTGCAGCCACTTCAATACCGTGGGCATCCCTTGTGGTGTTATAACGGGGCGGATGACGCCACCCGCTGCGGTCGTTAGGGTCCGGACAATGCTGCTGCTCTAGCGAAAATCCTGTCCGAACTGTTCAAGGGTGAGGAAGAGGAGTTCACCCGCATCAAGCCATTGGATGGATTCTCCATGTACAATCCTCCAAGCTAGGTAAGTTGTATCTCCCTGCTCCCATTTTTCCCGCATTCTTTGTCGTAAGTATTCACCTTGCCTCTTTGCGGCAGGAACTGTGAAAAGCCATAAAGGAGGTCAGCAGCCCTTCTCCACAACCATAGGACCCTGACCGGGCCCTTGACTCCGGACTCAAAGAAGATTCGGTTATATCCGTGGAGCTGAGAGACCGGCAGTTCTATCAGTTAAGCTGCGACGAGGCCATGGTGGCCATTACGGCCGACTATCCCGGACTACTCCTTGCATCGCATGTAAGAAAAACCAAAAATCCCAACTCCAAAACTAGGATCCCCTTTTAGACACTTCACCCACCATATACACATGGCATTTTACAAGGAAGGCATTCGGGACGCCTTGCCGAACCCACGGCAACGCGCCAACAGGAGGCACCGAGGCCGGGTAGGACAAAAAGGAAGGCGGTCAGGACGGAGACGCCGGTGCAAAGGTATAACAAACCCCGCTATGTGGTTGTCGTCTTTTCTTGAAATATAATGACGCCCGTGTTTCTTTAATAGAAAAAACGCTCGCCGGAATATGTCCGGCGATGTTACTAATCACGCTTCCACCAGTCGGGCGCTAGGACCGGACATAGAGGCGGAAGCCGATATGGGGCAGGCGCCGGATAATCCCCCTACGGAGGATGCGGCTAGATTAGCCGCTACTAACTCAGAAGTGGAAAGCGCCATGAACCATAGGCGCCACCGGGCCATACTCTAGGACGCTTGTTTCTCACCAGAGGCATTTGATGCCTTTAATTCCAGAGAGGCGTACCTCCATGCTGCTCAAGATGGTCTAGCCAGAGCCACGGATCAATATGTAAAGGATGTACGGGTAAGTGAATCTGACGATTTATATGTGTCAGTAGCCCCTGAGACTTGAAACAATTAGCAGAACTGTTTTAAGCATCATCTTTATTGTGCAGGTTCTTACAGAGAAGAATACTAGGCTAACACAGGAGCTAGAGGAATGCAAGACCCAACTGCGGGCTGCTATGGGCGCATTGCAGGAACCGAAAAAGTCACCTATTGGTAACATTTATTTTAAAGAGTGATGGTTACCATATAATGTGCGGCATGGCTGCAGATCTAACAACAGATGTTGCAGATGAATCCGGAGAAAATCCGGAGGACCAGCATGTTATGCGACAGGTAGAGGCTGGCAAACGCGTGCTGACTAAGGTTAGGTGGGAGAAAAACAATCTCCAAGACGCCAATATTAAGCTGAGCGTGGAACTAAAAGACGTTCGGGGCCAGCTTGCAGACTCCGAGAAGGAGAATAAGCGGCTTCAGCGCGGCATTTTCAGTAAGTGCTTGAACGAATCCTTTTAAAGGAGTTCGGCGAAGAAGCCGACTAACAGCGTTATGTCTGTAGGTATGCTGACGGGTCGTCCCACGGAGGAAATGCCCGGGTCTGCAGGTGATCTTCTATCCGAGCTGTCACATCTACACGAACGAGTTCGGCAGGTGATGCAAGGTGTTGCCCAGGCTTTCTGGCCATCCGTCTCCCTGCCAGAGGGCGTTGCAGAGCTTATGGAGAAGCCCAAGGGAGCACGGCGGCGCTTCCGATTATGGAAGATATTGGCCTGCCGACAGGGTGCCAGAGAGGCCTGGGCCATGGTGAAGACGCGGTATACCAAGGTAGACCCAAATCACATGGCCGAGGTCGGACCTGTGGGGCCCGACGGAAAAGAGATCCCCGTTAGCTTAGTTTATGGGCAAGTAGAATTAGCCGCAAAGTATTCCCAACAGGATTGTAAGCTAGACCGCCTGTTGGATGGTATAGAAGAGGAATTTAGTCAGTCTGCATGACTATGTAATTAAAGTGACATGTATAATGCCTTCAAGCCAGATTGTAGATCATTTGTTGTTGCGGACCTTTTCGCTTCAACCTCCGGGCCCAATAGTCCGGAGTGTATCTGAATACCTGCTCAGTTATATAAGAACCAGGGTATGCGTGGAGACTAAGCGTAGGGGTTATTAGTGCTTTATCAAACATCTTCCAGGGAGAATAGTTCCGTTAGGGGTTCCTTTCCCTGGGTAAGCATGCCCTAAAGTGCATGTCCGGACTGCGATATAAAACGCAGGAAAAAACATCTGGGGGCAGATATGGACAATAAATAAAATTCATCTTTTGTTCACCGATCGAATATTCCCTTAAGAATGCTAGCTTTCGGCTTCACCCAGTCTGAGGTACACATCCGAATTAATGGGAATGTAGGGCATAAATACAAGAGCCAGGCAACCCAACTTGGCCAAAACTTAAGTCATATAGATGCATATAATGGTGAAAAAAGGTACATGCGGAAGTATAACACATGTGTGGGGCATGAGGACCAGATAAATAATTTAAGCTTCTGTGAAAGAAGCCCCCAGGTATGAAGAGTGCGGCTAGCGCATCTGTAATGTGCAAGCAAGGCACAAGGTGACCCTTAAAGGTCTTGAGAAATAATGAAAGAAAGAAAGAAAGAGAAACAAGACAGATAATGTATATGCAAAAAATGGACAAAGGGAGGGGACTAACATAGAGACCGGTGCTAGGTGTAGAATCTTCGGAGCCTGGCCGCGTTCCATGGGTTCGGCTCGAGTCGACTAGTCGATGCATCCCGCAGTTGGTACGCTCCACCGGTCGGAACTTGGTCAATAATGAATGGACCTTCCCATTTGGGCTCGAGCTTGTTCTTTTTCTTATCCGACAGGCGTAGAACTAGTTCGCCAATGTTATAAGTTTTGGCCCATACTTCTCTGCTTTGGTATCTGCGAGCCTGTTGCTGATAAAATGCGGAACGAGCTTTGGCTATGTCGCGCTCCTCCTCCAGGGTGTCCAAACTGCCCTGCCGATCGAGCTCGGCGTCTCTTTCTTCGTACATGCGCACTCAAGGTGAGTCATGAATTATGTCACAGGGCAAGACTGCCTCTGCGTCATACACCATAAAGAAGGGTGTATATCCGGTACTACGATTTGGCGTGGTCCGCAGCCCCCAGAGTACGGAGTCGAGCTCCTCTACCCAGTGCGTGTTAGACTCCGTTAAGGAGAGCACTAATCTGGGTTTAATGCCGCTCATTATAAGACCGTTTGCTCGCTCGACTTGACCGTTGGTTTGTGGGTGATAGACTGAAGCGTAATCGAGCTTGATTCCCATTTTGCTACACCAGAGTTTTACCTCGTCGGCCGTGAAGTTCGTGCCATTATCAGTGATGATGCTGTAGGGGACGCCATAACGGTGTACAACCCCGGATATGAAGTCTATCACCGGTCTGGATTCGGCTGTTTTAACAGGTTTGGCCTCTATCCATTTGGTGAATTTATCCACCATGACCAATAAGAATTTTTTTTCTTGTGGGTTCCCCCTTTAAGGGGTCCAACCATGTCAAGCCCCCAGACCACAAAGGGCCATGTAATGGGGATTGTTTGGAGGGCGGTAGTGTTGGGGAACGTAGCAGATTTTTAAAATTTTCTATGCATGACCAAGATAAATCTATGGAGTCATCTAGCAACGAGGGAGAGGGGAGTGCATCTACATACCCTTGTAGATCGCGAGCGGAAGCGTTCAAGAGAACGGGGTTGATGGAGTCGTACTCGTCGTGATCCAAATCACCGATGATCGAGCGCCGAACGGACGGCACCTCCGCGTTCAACACACGTACGGTTGGGAGAGACATCTCCTCCTTCTTGATCCAGCAAGGGAAGGAGAGGTTGATGGAGATCCAGCAGCACGACGGCGTGGTGGTGGAAGTAGCGGGATCCCGGCAGGGCTTCGCCAAGCGCAAGCGGGGAGGAGGAGGTGTCACGGGAGGAAGGGAGGCGCCAGGGACTTGGGTGCGGCTGCCCTCCCTCCCCTCCACTATATATAGGGGGCCTAGGGGGGCGCCGGCCCCCACAGATCCCATCTAAGGGGAGGGGGCGTCGGGCTAGGGGTGGCTTGGCCCCCAAGGCAGGTGGAGGCGCCCCCACCCCCTTAGGGTTTCCAACCCTAGGCGCAAGGGAGGCCCAAGGGGGGTGCACCAGCCCACCAGGGGCTGGTTCCCTTACCACTTTAGCCAATGAAGCCTCCGGGATAGGTGGCCCCACCCGGTGGACCCCCAGGACCCTTCCGGTGGTCCCGGTACAATACCAGTGACCCCCGAAACTTCCCCGGTGGCCAAAATTGGACTTCCTATATACAAATCTTAACCTTCGGACCATTCCGGAACTCCTCGTGACGTCCGGGATCTCATCCGGGACTCCGAAGAACTTTCGGGTTACCGCATACTAATATCTCTACAACCCTAGCGTCACCGAACCTTAAGTGTGTAGACCCTACGGGTTCGGGAACCATGCAGACATGATCGAGACCACTCTTCGGCCAATAACCAACAGCGGGATCTGGATACCCATGTTGGCTCCCACATATTCCATGATGATCTCATCGGATGAACCATGATGTCGAGGATTCAATCAATCCCGTATTCAATTCCCTTTGTCAATCGGTACGTTACTTGCCCGAGATTCGATCGTTGGTATTCCAATACCTCGTTCAATCTCGTTACCGGCAAGTCCCTTTACTCGTTCCGTAACACATCATCCCGTGACCAACCCTTAGTCACATTGATCTCATTACAATCATGTTTTACCGAGTGGGCCCAGAGATACCTCTCCATCATGCAGAGTGACAAATCCTAGTCTCGTTTCGTGCCAACCCAACAGACACTTTCAGAGATACCCGTAGTGCACCTTTATAGTCACCCAGTTACGTTGTGACGTTTGGCACACCCAAAGTATTCCTACAGTATTCGGGAGTTGCACAATCTCATGGTCTAAGGAAAAGATACTTGACATTAGAAAAGCTCTAGCAGACGAACTACATGATCTTGTGCTATGCTTAAGATTGGGTCTTGTCCATCACATCATTCTTCTAATTATGTGATCCCGTTATCAATGACATCTAATGTCCAATGTCAGGAAACCATGACTATCTGTTGATCAACAAGCTAGTCAACTAGAGGATCACTAGGGACATGTTGTGGTCTATATATTCACACATGTATTACGATTTCCGGATAACACAATTATAGCATGAACAATAGACAATTATCATGAACAAGTAAATATAATAATAACCATTTTATTATTGCCTCTAGGGCATATTTCCAACAGTCTCCCACTTGCACTAGAGTCAATAATCTAGTTACATTGTGATGAATCGAACACCCATAGAGTTCTGGTGTTGATCATGTTTTGCTCGAGGAAGAGGTTTAGTCAACGGATCAGCGACATTCAGGTCCGTATGCACTTTACAAATATCTTTGTCTCCATTTTGAACATTTTCACGAATGGAGTTGAAGCGACGCTTGATATGCCTGGTCTTCCTGTGAAACCTGGGCTCCTTGGCAAGGGCAATAGCTCCAGTGTTGTCACAGAAGAGAGTCATCAGGCCCGACGCATTGGGAATAACTCCTAGGTCGGTAATGAACTCCTTCACCCAGATTGCTTCTTGTGCTGCCTCCGAGGCTGCCATGTACTCCGCTTCACATGTAGATCCCGCCACGATGCTTTGCTTGCAACTGCACCAGCTGACTGCCCCACCATTCAAAATATACACGTATCCGGTTTGTGACTTAGAGTCATCCAGATCTGTGTCAAAGCTAGCATCGACGTAACCCTTTACGACGAGCTCTTAGTCACCTCCATAGACGAGAAACATATCCTTAGTCATTTTCAGGTACTTCAGGATATTCTTGACCGCTGTCCAGTGTTCCATGCCGGGATTACTTTGGTACCTTCCAACCAAACTTACGGCAAGGTTTACATCAGGTCTGGTACATAGCATGGCATACATGATAGACCCTATGGCCGAGGCATAGGGGACGACACTCATCTTTTCTCTGTCTTCTGCTGTGGCCGGGCAATGAGCCGTGCTCAATCTCATACCTTGCAATACAGGCAAGAATCCCTTCTTGGACTGATCCATATTGAACTTCTTCAATATCTTGTCAAGGTACGTACTTTGCGAAAGACCAATGAGGCATCTCGATATATCTCTATGGATCTTGATGCCTAATATATAAGCAGCTTCTCCAAGGTCCTTCATTGAAAAACACTTGTTCAAGTAGGCCTTTATGCTTTCCAAGAATTCTATATCATTTCCCATCAATAGTATGTCATCCACATACAATATGAGAAATGCTCCAGAGCTCCCACTCACTTTCTTGTAAATACAGGCTTCTCC